>NW_003852423.1:8577930-8590251 GCF_000181295.1 Otolemur garnettii | reverse complement strand
TGAATATCAGGCTCTGCCACACTCGGGGCGCTGCTGACAACTTCATTACCTCCGCATATAAAAATGACTGCCGGGGAATGCAAATGGCTCGCCGGTCTCGGCCGCCTGCCCCGGTCCCGCCGCCGACTGCGGGCGGAGGCCTCGGGAGGCGCGGCGGCCCGAGGCGCAGACTCGCCGCCGTCCCCGGCAGGAGCGGCCTGGGGCTGCGACACTCTCCCGGGGGCCCGAGGTGGGCAAAGCGAGGGCTGGGCGGCCGGGGACTGCTGGGCTGCTAAGATTCGCTCGTCGGTGTTAAGCAGATGTCCTGCCTCCCCACGCCAGCATCAAATGATGCTATGGAAAGACCAGAAAAATGAAGAGTACTCGGTGGGGATGATTTGTAACCTTGAACCCTGACAGCAAAGGTTGGACACCACTGGTCTCGGTCCGGCACTCGCATGGTTTTAAATTGGCCATGAGCAAGCTTTGCGCCGCACTTTCGCTCCGAGGGTTGCGTGCTGCTTCCCGTTCCCCAGGCCCTCGGCACCTGCTGCCACCAGGAGGCTGCTGTGTCACTGTGCAGAGCCACCTCCCAAATCCTCAGCCTAACCCAGCTCCCCATATGGAAACTGAGGCAACGGTGCGCAGAAGGAAAAGCAGTCTTTCCAGAGCCCCTCTTCCTCTGGCGTGGAGCAAGAGGGATGGATGGCTTACTCCTTGGCAGGAAATCACCACTTGCCTTCTGACGGCTCCTGTTAACACATTCGGGCCCTTTGTGAACTTCTCGAGGGACAAAGTAGTTGTTAAAAAACACCAACAACATAAGTAATAGTAAACATCTTCTCAGGACTTATTTTATCCAAAGCATTATGCCAACTGCTTTACCCAAATTGTTTCTGTCACAACAACCCTATTGCTCTCTTAGGAACCCAGCAAAGCCCCGTAAGGTACCCAGGGTAACCCAGCTAGGTAGAGCTGAGAAACCAGGCCCCACTGCACTCTCAACCACTCTCCAGGGTTTCTGTCCTGGACCCTTCCTGCAGCTCACACAGCGGTCCACATCCTTTCTTCCCACCTGCACCTCTCCTCCCCCTGCCTCATGGCCCAGGGGTAAATCTCTTATGGCCAACCTTCTCTTGTCCAGGCATTGGTTTAGAAAAGGGCATGTGACCCGTCCTGGACAGTGCCACACAAGGGGACATCTGCTGGGGGTTCTGAGAAACGCTTCCTTGCTCTAAAAAAAAGACGCAGCCAGTGGGGTGGCCCCTGGCCTGTGGTCCCCACTACTTGAGAGACTGAGGCAGGAGGATTTGGAGGCTGTGTGAGCTATAATCAGGCCATTATAATCCAACCTGGGCAACAGAGTGAGGCCCTGTCTCTAAAATAAATAATTAGATAAATACATGCATACGTGGGTGCCTGTGGAAGCAATTTCCATTTCTTCTAGATGGCGCGTTTCTACCACCTGATAAGTACATAGGGGCAGGCAGCAAATCTTTGCAGAGATTTGTAGGGTTGTGGGTTCAGTAAACTACGGGAAGAGTTAAAGTTTAGGACAGTTGTGTTCTAGTCCTATCTCTACCATTGATGAAATCATGCTGCCTCATGTTTATTCAGGAATATATTTAAAGCTTAATTTATTTCTAGAACAAGAAAAGATATAAAGAAGTAAACAAATGAAAACTCTCGAAATTTGGTCCTGTCTCTTCCCAGCTCTGTGTTTCTGCTCTTAGGCATGTTAATGAACCTCACACTTCCAATTTCTCTTTCTGGACGCTCACCTCTAACCTCTAACCGCATTCAGCCTCGAGGCAGCTTTTCCCCAACTCCCTTTTCCCTCAAAACAGCATCTCTCTGCCTACCCAGGGAGGGCAACCAGGAACATCAAACACCTCATCCAACCCCCCTACACCCACACAGCCAGGTATCTGAGCCTGACTGCCTTTGAAAATGTTTACCGGCCTTCATCAAATAGTCTCTTGGATGAATATGCATCTAGTTTTAAACTTTGGGGAAAACAATGGCTACTTAACCAGTTACTCATACCCTTTGCCAACTGCTTTAAAATAATCTGAATTAGCAGGGATTTGTATTGTTTCATTAGAATCATTCTGCACACTTTTCATTAAAATATGGGGGGGGATCTATATCAGATATATACTCTATGTTTTATTAATTCATCCAGAGTCAGTAGGTGGTGACTAGCTCAAATATCTGTTTCCTACCACCAAAGAAAGGAAGCCCAAACTCCTTAGCTAGACATTCAAGACCCTCTACATATACCTAACCCTTCTCCAGCCTTATATATATACCACAGTACACCTCCAAATCATCCTGTTGCTTTTCTTCTCCTATGACATAGACTTCCGTATGCTGGGTGCCCATATTCTCTAGAATGCCCTTGAACTTCATGTCCCACTCTTCAAATATCACCGATCAGTCCAGGTCCAGATTAAATACCACTTCTTCCAAGAAGCTTTTCCCATTTCTTGCCTATAATGATACAAAATATTGAGTTACTTAGCATTTGTTCTCAGCAATATTTAGCATATGTTTTATTTACTGACCCGTAGTATTCTCAAAATAATTCACATTTCCAAACTTAGGGATGAGCTGTTCTCTTAGATGTGATAAAATAAAGCTCCTTATAACTCTTGGTTTTGTTAGGACAACTTGATGATTTAAGTAATAGAAAAATCTGCCTGCACTAAAATGTAGTGTCTTATGTAGGAAGTACCAAAGTAGCAGAGGCTAAAGTTGGTTAATTCAGCAGCTCAAAAATGTCAAATGTTATTCATCTTTCCATTCTGCCATCCTCAGCTGGTGGACCTTGTGCTTAACTAGTTCTCCTCAAGGTCTTGAAAAGGCTGCCATAATTCCAGGCATCACCATAAGCCAAAAAGACACTGTTCTTCTCTTAAATTTCTTAAAATAGTATAGAAATTATAACAGAAAATGCCTCAGAAGTCTTTTTCCTCTTACCTCATTGACCAGAGCTGGGTCATATGTCTATCTCTAGACTATCACTGGAAAAGAGAGGAGGTTATCACAATTGATGACTAATCAGGATTTACCTTGGAGTTATATTGGTGGTGGGTGGCAGGAGAGCAGGAAATAGGCCAGGCAATGCCAAAACAAAAGCTGGACTTTAGGCAGTTTCCCAGTCATATATTCTTGCATGCAAAGCATCCCGAAGCCGAATGGCTTAAATAAATTTTTACTGAGGGACTCTACCTAACAAATGCAATTATTGTAATGTAGTTGTTTGTACCCTCACATTATCCTAAAATAAATAAATAAATAAAAATAATTTTTTTTGTTGTTATTTTTGGCCAGACAGGCTGGCTCATGGTTATAATCCTAGCACTCTGGGAGGTCAAGCCTGAGCTCAGGAGTTTAAGATCAGCCTGAGCAGGAGCAAGACATTATCTTTACCAAAAATAGAAAACCCAGCCCGGAGTGGTGGGCACCTGTATTCTCAGCTACTTGGGAGGCTAAGGCAAGACGATCCCTTAAGCTCAAGAGTTTGAGGTTGCTGTGAGCTATGATGCTACAGCACTCTATCCAGGGCAACAGCTTGAAAAGGGGGGGGGGGTAATCCATTGATTTAGTCAATAACTAATTGATTGGCTAAATTTGGCTAATAATCTTCTTAGGACATGGTAAAATCACATTTGCTCTCTTGCTTTGTTTTTCCCCTCTAAATTGTATGGACCCCCCACATAGGTATTTTTTCTTTAATAATATTAATCCTTGACCAAACTAAGCCTGTTGTCTTTTGGTTGGTTTGTTTGTTTAGATAAACAGTCTTGCTCTGTTGCCCAGGGTGGAATGCAGTGGCAAGATCATAGCTCACTGTAACCTTGAACTCCTGCCCTGAACCCAAGGAATCATCCTGCCCTGACCTTCCAAGTACCTAGAGCTATAGGTGCACACCACCATGCCCTAATTTTTAAATTTTTTTTAGAGACAGAGTTTCGCTATGTTGGCCAGGCTGGTCTCAAGCTCCTTATCTCAAGTGGTCTGCCTCCTAAGCTGGAATTACAGTCACGAGCCACCATGCCTGGTCTAAATTAAACCATTTTTGACCTAAGTTCTTTAGTTTGTAGACATCTGAGAACTGAACCAGGAGGTTAACAAATAGTCCCTTTAATTTAGCAAATAACTTGATAGCTGGATTATTCATCATCAGAATATTACTCTTTGGAAACCCTGTACATTACAGAAAGTATTTGAAAAGAAAGTTATGAAATAGTCAATTCCTCTCTTTTCACTGAGGCATGTAGGAAAATTACAACACACATTCTTTATTTCATAAAGTTACCTCCTTATCCTAAATGGGCTTTCTAGTTCTCTTTTAATTTTTATATATGTAAGGCCAGAAAGTCCTTAAGTGGTGCCTACATTTAGACTCATGTCATTTACTAAAATAACACATGGACTTCCTTTTGTGATTATATCTTTCATCTTCTAATAAGTGTATAACTGCCGCTATAACAATACCTAGTCAGATGATGGATGTTCCTACAATAATACTCTCCCTTTTTTGCAAAGCGTTCATCTCCTTGTACAAAATCTGATGTATTCCAATACCACCTCTGTGAACAGTAAAGCCAGCGTGACAACCCCCTAATTTGATAGGTGGAGAAACTGAGGCCCTAGAGTTTCTGGAAGTTCCAGAATAGTTAGTGACAGAGTGAGATCTCAATATTTTATTTTCCGGTCAATTGTCCTTTATTAACAACACAGTGTTGTTAATGATTAACATTCAGGACAGAACCAATGCTAGCCAGGTTAACAAGTCAGAACCTTTATATGGAGTTGGTGGCACCCACTCAGCCAGGTCCCTGAGGGGCAGAATTCACACTCTACCCTCAAGGACAGACAGTACGTCCTCTAATCTCCAGCCTGATGTGTCCAGAGATCCCACCTGGTATACCCATCAAGGTCTCCTCAGATCCCTGTGTCATTACCTGTCCGCATTCCAGGCAAACCTCAGGGTGAAAGGAATGTATTGGACAAGGGGCTTCTCTCCCACCCCATTCAGCTAGTGAAGGAAGGGAGAACGGAGAAGTGCAGCTGCTAATGGATTGCTCACCACCTTCGCCCTTTCACGGGCAATTTAAAGCTGCATCTTAAGACTTCAATCTCATAGTTTCATCCCAAATGTAGGTTTTTACTTCTCAAATGTTAGCCCAGTTTTCTGTCTTACATAACTGCTTGGATTTGGAAACCCTGGGACCTGTGTTTTTTCAAAATAGAATGATCTCCTTTGTAGCATTCATTCAAACCCCACAACTCATCGTTCAAATCACCCATTTCTAAACAAGAGAAAGCAAAATATGCTCCAATTCACTACTACTTTTAAATAATTAAAAGACAACTAAGAAAAGGAACCCTATGCACTACTATTCTTCCCCTTCTTTTTCTTCTTCTTTTTCAACCAGCACTTGCTATCACCCACGCTAATGAGGTAGACTGTGTTAAGAATTTTCTTCACTTAACATTGCTCATTATTAATAAATTTTGCCCTGACAACTAGAAAGTGAACCCTTTGGATTTATGCACCTAACCTAATTACATATGCTGCATGGACGCATTTCATTATTTACTTGACAGATTCATTCCTTGATATAATAAATAATTAAACAAGAATCAAATATTAACAATCAGATACATGTTAATTCTCCTCAAATCTGTAGAAACAAACTGTATTTTTATCTTCAGTTCAACAAGCACTGATGAACATTTCTTCATTAGGCAAATTTCATAAGCCAAGTTCTTCATCTACTTTCCTTACTTTCACTAAAAATTAAACCTGGAACAAATTATTCCAAGATTACTTCATGGAAAAAAAAAAAAGAACGTAGCAGTATTTCTAAAAAGCCATGGGATTTGTAATCTTTCAAAAGCACTGCTATATCTTATAGATGAAACATTAATCTGTGTGTTTGCTGGAAATTTTCAAATCTGGTTTTATTACAACCCAGAAGCCAGCACTATGTTGGTTCCTACTAGTGTATTACTAGAGATGTCTTCTCTACTGGGAAAATAGTTTTAATCAAACAATTATTTTATAACTTGTTTAAAAAATCATTTCTAGGCATATGGATCATGGTAAAACTCAATTTATTGGGCCTGAAAATTTACCCTAAGGTCACAGTATAGCTTTTGCTTTTTCTACTATGATGACCCGGGTTTAAAGTTTTTTATTCATGTATATCAACATCTTCATTGATCAAACAATTCCCACATTTTATCAAATTTGCTTTGGTAGAGCATACCATACAATTTCATCATTTAAAAAATATTAAAGATTCATAGATAGCCACATTATTCATAATACAAGATTAATGCCAGGCTGACAGGTTTTTGTAAAGATCTGACTCTTTTTTTCTAAGTGCAAATACCATACCTCTGTGAAATGTACCCCTGATGTTGCATATTGATCACTCTCTTCTCTTCTCTTCTAATGCTAAAGAGAGAATATTATGAAATGATTGTCAGGGTTAGTGTGTCTCTGACCTACACATGTACTATTAATAATTTATGAGCTGATCTGAAATACAACACCAAGAAACCAAGTAAAGACCACAGCAGCTGCCTAGGCTGACATAGGCTCTGGATTGACAGCATGCGTACCCAGATTTTCAGGTTCTGTTTGCTAAAATACATAGAAAGACACAAATGCTCTGAATTCCAGGATTAACTGAATGGGAGGAAGTCACGCTTCTTGTTAGAAATTTCAAGTAGCTACATTAATCTCTTTTCATCCTATCCTTTCTTTGACATGAAATTTCCTTTTTAAATTATTTAAGCGGGTTGTTAAGTTAACGCATACATCCATAAACACTAGAGAACCTAAAGTCAAATATAATGTAGATCTGGAGAGCAAATGCTCAAGTCTTTCTTATTCCCCACGTGCCTTCAGACCCAAAGGTGGTCTTGTGTGTGTCCTTCCAGACTGCTTTCTACTACGCTCATACAATGATAGAGGAGGTAGGGAAAGAGAGCTCCCCCTACCCTCAGACATGGTATTGCACTGCACTGCCGCTTGCTTTTTTCACTCAACAATATTATCAAAGACATCCTCTCATATCAGCATATACATGGGTAGCTTGCTTTTTCAACAACAATGTAGTGTTCAATTTTAGAGACATACAATGGCTCATTTATCCCTTCCCTTATTAATAGATTGCCAAACCGTCTTAGATTTGTCATAAATTAAAAAAGCAATGCCACATACAATGAATAAATTTGCTTATACACTTGCTCAACTATTTCACTATGATGGGGTCCTAGAGGTGGAGTTGCTAGGTCAGTAACTCATTTGTTAAATCTACTTGGTCCATTAATTAGGCAAGGATACTTAAATACTCCTATTTAGGATTTAAATAATGTAACATTTCATTATAGATATGCTCATATTGCTACACGTTTAAAAGTGAACTTTTAAAACTTTAATAATAGGGAGTAATTTAGAAAAAATAAAAGTTAGTTAAATTATTTTCATGTCTGAGTAGCTTTATGAAAAAGCAAACTAAAATCTAAGGTTTTTAGTGCTTCAGCAATACGTCATCAAGCCATACATCTATACACATTATTTTAAAATCAATGTCCCAAATCTTCATTTTAGCAATCCAACATATGACTGACCCTTGAAAAGTACATTTATAAAAAAAAAAAAAAGAAAAGTACATTTGTAGAGATTGACAACTGTTAAACTACTGAATGCTTTTCAGAATATATTCAAAAAAATTTACGTGTGAAAACATTACATCGAAGAAATCTAATTATAAACAACAATGCCGTTACGTTTATTTGTAACCATCACAAGCATGTACATTTGTAAAATTCTCTGCTTTTAACCTAAATTGTTTGAAGCCTTCTACAAACAGTATGATGGTTACCTAGCGTGGCTGTCAAGTTCTATTACATGAACTAGAATATGCTTTCAGAAAAGATGCCTTGCATCTGATGACAGGCACTTCCTATCTGCTACAATTCATAAAAATTGGAACATTGATCATTTCTTGTAGATTTTCTTGAGCAAGAAGATAAAGGGAAAGCTTGTTATACCAAATGACTTACTAGTCAAAAAAGTAGCCAGGACGTTGAAACCCGGAAACTAGTTAATGGTTTGTAACAAGTCAGAAATAAAGATGTTCAACCAAGAAAATGACATTAAGCAGCACTGGCTACAAGAGAAAAGAGCAGCCTGTCAGAATCATGCAAGGGCTGTGGTGACAGGTAGACAATAAAATGGGATGACACGGGTTCCTCTCAGTGGGGGTGTTTTAAACAGCTTTCTCTTGGGAGCTTCCATGCACTTCCAACGTAGGAAACCTTCCCTCTAAAAATGGCAGCAGGCCCCTCGGAGGTCTTATTAAAATTCTCCTCCTGTGTTATAAAGTGTGTTGTCTAAGGCAGGCGACAATACCCGAACACTTAATTCTTCATTGTTTAAAGGAAAGGAGGGACAGCAGTCACACCAGTAAGGTGGCTCAGCGGCTGACAGAGCCCACTCATATTGCACAGTAGGCGTTGTGACACAGGAAATGAGTCAGAGGGGAAATCAGTCCACAATCCCACCTAGAATGGCAGACAGCAGGGATCCAAACATGAATACACAGGGTACACATGAATATTTCATATTCGGGTTGGGATCCATTACATCTGCAAGTGAATTTCATAGACTCCCTTAAGTCTCCACGTGTATAGTTCAAAAGCAGCATTAAGATGAACATTGTTTTCATTTTTAAGAGAATTTTTCCTCCATTCACGTTTTGCCACAAAACTGCAGCTGTAATAGTGTATCTCTATCTCATTATGGGCCGTGAAGGATATGCCCCCAAAGAATTGAAAGAAAGCAAAGAACCCAGCGTACCCAACGATTGCCCTTAGTATCAGTAATTTCAGGGGATGGATCTCAACTCTACTTTATCCGGAATAATGCTATCATTGTTTTTAACTTAACCCTGTTTCCATGTAAAGCTGTATGATTTCATATGTCTATTTAAAGAGTTATAATACCACTACACTAATTTCCAATAGAGTAATAGCTGTTAGAACAGTCTTCTAAACCATTTCTCTCTTTTTTTATTCTATTCCCAACATATTTTAAGCTGTATGACAAAATAAACATTTCATAACCTTTTTCAGCTAAATTTTTTTTCTACTAATATTATTTCAACCAGTGGGAGGTCTATATTTTCCACACTGCAGTTCTATGTTGAAAATTACTCCTGCTATAGATTAGCTGTCCCTTAGTGAGCTATGAAAGACAAAATCTTAGCCTTTTTAAGGCTGTCTTGTTTGACAGCATGCAATATTTACATGAACTAAAAAGCAAATATTTGTCCTCTTCATACAAGCTATTTAGACAAACAGAATTGGTGTTTACTACATGACATACGATAAATGGTCAACATTAAGTAAAATCAAAGTTATTTTAAAAGGGCTGGCATAGCAGTTCATGCCTATAATCCTAGCATTCTGGGAGGCTAAGGTGGGAGGACTGCTTAAGCTCAGGAGTTCAAGGCCAGCCCAAGCAAGAATGAGACCCTCTTGCTTAGAAAAATTAGCAGGGCATTGTGGCATGGGCCTATAGTCCCAAACTCCAGAAGCTGAGGCAGGAGGACCACTTGAGCCCGGAATTTTGAGGTTTCTGTGAGCTATGATGATAATGATGGCACTGCACTCTATCTGGGGCGACAGAGCAAGATCCACCACAGGGGCAGGCATAAGAGACATTTCCTGTTACCCCAAAATGTTTCCAGTTAAGTTGCTTTTCAATTCCTTTCTCCAGGGAACTTCTAGTAGCTAATAGGAAGCTGAACATCATTGATATCATTGCCACTTGATCAGAGGCACCGAGCCACCACCTCTAGTTGCCCAGTGAAGTCATGCTTCTCCTTAAGAAACTGATGCTCCCTGAATACACAGGAGCAGTGATTTACCCCAAGATGCTTTCAGGGGAAAATTTACTTTTCTCTCACTCCTAGGAGTTGTACCATCACGGCTGCCCTGGGGAAATGCCTCAAGCCAGAGGGTAAATATCACCTGCCCCTAGACCCACTCTGTTCTAAAGTCACAAAAATGGAACTTGTTCTGCTTCCTGGGGGCAGTTTCCCATCTGCTGAACACACATTTTAATACATAAACTCTATTGCCGGGAATAATACCTATTGGGATTAACAAGAAAATAGCATCTCTACAAGATTCCCCGAAAAGAAACCCTGTCAGTGCCACTCATATACTACCTTCAAAGACAAGGCGCTGTAATTGCCTTCTTCTCCTCATTTCCTTGTCTGGATAAAGCAACAAAATCAAAAGAACCTATCCATTGTCCCCAGATACCTTCCAAAATGTGCGTTTGCTTTGCAGGCTGCGATCAGAAATTTCATTATCTGTATTTGTATTAGTAATTCACTGCACAAAGAGAACAGGAGCAGAGGAGGAGAGGAGCATGGAAGCAAACATCAGACAGACAATTGTATATATGCAAATGCTTGCAAATTTCTGCCAGCATCTCCCTATCTATAACCAAGCAACATGGAAGTCTATTCATCCCTCCAGCTTCTTTGCTGCCAAATGTGGTTGTGGTTTAAGAGGAAAATATTCAGAAAATCTCGAACTTTCAGCCACTGGACCTAAATCTAACTCACAATCCACAACATAAAAGACTACTGCATAAAAAAAAAATCAGTGGTTTTTCTAGAAAGACACAAGATATGCAACCTCCTGGCTATTAAGGGTAAAAAACAAGATTGGCTTGTGCAGCAGTGGGGGAAGGGAATGGTTGCACTCAGCTCTCCAGGCCAATTGACAGAGAACTGAAACGTGGTCTGTTGCCTGCAGGGTCCTGCATTTACATAAATAGCCTGGGTAAGAGAGGGTATGGAAAATCAGAAAAACAGGCATGAGGAAGAAAATACCCCACATTCAAATTCATAAATACAAATGTTCACTTTCAAATATACTACAGATACGCATGGTGTTTGAAAATGACAGCAGGAATCACTACGTATTTTTTCTCTTAAAATCAATTATTCCCAAATAGTAATGGTTATAGAAATTTTCATAACTTTCTTTATTCTTATATATTTACCCACTAAAATCAGTAATAATGGTAATAATTCACATATACACCTATCTTTCACATACAGTAACTCAGTGCATCCTCAAAATTATGCTTCATGGTAGTCAGTATTATACCCATTTTATAGGTAATGAAACTGAGGCTTGGCAGTTCAGAGAGTTACCCAAATTCACATAACTAATAAGTGGCAGGACTGGAATTCAAATTCCCATGATTGACTCTGAATCCCAAGAGTCTTCTCACCAAAAAGTCATGCATTATTACCAAAGAGAACTCACTCCAAATGTCATGTCGTGGCCATTTCATACCTCTCAGTAACATTTGACCTTTCTATCCATTGCTGCCTTCTTGAAACATTGCTCTTTGGTTTCCCTTCTGTCTTTCAAAATTTCCCAGTCATCTTCAGGATCGCCTCCTCCTGGGTCTTCTGTCCTTCCTACTCCAAATCTCTACCATCAATGAGCAATCTCAGAAACTTCCATTCCTTCATTTATTCGCTCAATGAAAATGTTTTTGAGTACCTCTTATGTGCCAGGCACTAGTCTAGGTATGAGGCATACACAGTGAACAATAATCTATCTCCTTCTTCAAATGGAGTTTATACTGCAATGAGGGTGCAGAGGAGAGAGAGAAAAACAAATAGGTATCTACTTAGATATAGATGATAAATCTGTGGAGGAAAGAAAGCAGGGAAGAGGGATGGAGAAGACGGGGGTAAAGAAGATTGCAATCTGGGGTCAAGATGGCCTCACTGAGTTAATATTTGCATATAAAGGTGTGCTTTCTCAATGCTCCTCTCAGAGGGTTTCCAAATTTGCATCTCTGACCTTATTCCAACACCTCTGGGCATATCATCTCTCCTGTACTCACATGCCAAAGTTCCCCTTGCCAGCACCTGAATTCATTGTCCCTTTCTCATCCTCTTCTGTCTCTTCCTATGCTCCCTACTCTGGTCAACAGTACTAGCATCCTTTACACCACGAATATGCACTTAGCCAAAAAATATACAAGAAAGCACCTTCTAAGTGAATACACTAGAAGGTACCAAGAAATTACACTAGTCTCAGAAGAGCTATTTTCTCCGTAAGAAGCTGTGTCTAGGGAATTCTGGGAAGATGGCCGACTGGTAGCAACCCTGGTCAGAGGCTCCTGAACAAAGGAAGAAAAACTGGTTGGAATCAGAATCTATGAAGTCAAAGACGGGGAGCTGAGCCCAGAAAGAAGTTCGGCAAGCTATAAAT
>NW_003852423.1:8569019-8570371 GCF_000181295.1 Otolemur garnettii | reverse complement strand
GTGTCTTGGATTATGTATGAAAACACCACACTGTACCCCCAAAGTGCATCAATGTACACAGTTACCATTCAATTAAAAAAAAAAAAAAAAAGAAGCTGTGTCTAGGCTGGATGTAGTGGCTCATACCTGGAATCCTAACACTCTGGGAGGCTGAGTTGGGGTGACTGCTTGAGTTCAAGAGTCCAAGATCAGCCTGAACCAGAATGAGACCCCATCTCTACCGAAAATAGAAGAATTACCTAGGCATGGTGGTGGGGACCTATAGTCCTACCTACTCAGAAGCCTGAGGCAGGAGGATCACTTGAGCCCAGGAGTTTGAGGTTGCTGTAAGCTATGATGACACCACTACATTCTACACAAGCAACATAGCAAGACTCTGTCTCAAAAGAAAAAAAGAATCTGTGTCTAGGGAAGCCATAAAATCATACAGGGAAATTATTAAGGGTTTAGGAACAGACCTATGTTTAATCCCACCTTTTCCATTAATCAGCATTTGTCTATACAATGAGAATAAAGGTACCCACCTCATATTAATGTGATGTGGGTCCCCCCCTTATATAGGAGGATACATTCCAAGACCCCCACTGAATGCCTGAAACCTTAGATAATACTAAATCCTATATATATTTTTTCTATACATATATGGCTATCATAAAGTTTAATTTATAAATTAAGCACAGGAAGAGATTAATAACTAACATTAAAATAGAACAATTATAACAGTATCCTATAATAAAAGTTATGTGAATGTGGTCTCCCTCTCAAAACATCTTACTGTACTCACCTATTTTGGGACTCTAGTTGCTGGTAGTAACTGAAACTGCAGAAAGGGATAAGGGAGGTGGGGGTGGGGCTACTGTAGAGGATTAGGGCAATTGCGCAGGCGCAGTAAGCAAGTGAGTACGTGAACTAGTAAATCAGCGAATGATGTGCTTAGGGCAGTGCCTGATATGAGAAAAACCTAATAGGTTTCAATGTTGTCATCAAGACCCATTCTCTTTGCCTTTCAGCACTATTACCTTTTGTGCCTGCTCCAACCTCAGGTAGTGGCAGGATGGTTTCCCAGAGTTCCAGGCTTTCATCCTATCTAGCACCTCAAGAAATGAAAGAGACAAAAATCACTGGGTTTTGATAGGTCATGGGACCACTACTGAACCAATCACATGGGCCAGAAAAAAGACCATTGCTCTAATTGGATAAGGTGGAAGATGGAGGTTGAATCAGCTCCACTCAAGTCGCCAGACAGGGAGTGAGTAAAGATGGCTCCTGGGTGGCGCCTGTGGCTCAAAGGAGTAGGGCGCCAGCTCCATATGCCAGAGGTGGCAGGTTCAAACGCAGCCCTGGCCAAAACA
>NW_003852423.1:8532415-8568902 GCF_000181295.1 Otolemur garnettii | reverse complement strand
CCCTGGCCAAAAACAGCAAGAAGAAAAAAAAAAAAAAAAAAAGATGGCTCCTGACCAATATCAAAAGACTTACAGGAAGAGAATGGAGAACGGGCAGGTAAGACAATGGACATTCACTAACTCATCTATGTACCTGATTCATTCTGTCGTGCATTGTGGCTAGCTGTTTTCATGTATGTGGGTCACTACTAAAGTTTATGGTCCATTATTTTTCTTCCAAAAACACAGTTGTTGGCCTTTCCAGAAAGTGGCCTGTCCAATACACCTGTGCAAGTTTCAAGTATGGGTGTCACTGGGAGGGCTTCGTTTGTTTCCCTCACAGTAGATTTTACATTTCTTGATTTGTGTATATCTCAAAACTTTCATAATTTCCCATGTATATTACCCTGAAAGCCTTTGAGAAGATCTTAATGTTTATCATCACTGTATCTGCTGGATTCAATCCTTCAAATTTAGTGCATGCGCAATAAATGCGTTTTTGTTTTGTTTTGTTTTGAGACAGTCTCATGATGTCAACCTCAGTAGAGTGCTATGGCATCACAGCTCACAGCAACCTCAAACTCCTGGGCTTAAGTGATTCTCTTACCTCAGCCTCCCAAGTAGCTGGGACTACAGGCGCCTGTCACAACACCCAGCTATTTTTTTGTTGTAGTTATCATTGTTGTTTAGCAGTCCTGGTGTTTGTGGCTGGTGCCCTAACCGCTGTTTTTTTAAATCATGAATGGATTTATTAAACCAATCTAAATTAGTTCTTCTTTTGCTCGTTTTAAGTTCTGTGGGGCATTTTTCTCTTCTTACTATGCAAAATTACATAAAGTCTCAAACACACATGCACCTTGTATTACCTTAAAAGACATATGATTCCAACAGCAGAAGCAAATAAACCATCTTCATAATTTATACACATATTGACATTCTCTCCCCTAAAATCATTATCTCAGCTAATTTTACACAGATGAGAAAAAGAGCAATAGTCAGTGCTGCCTAAGTCACTTAATTTTGCTGTTCTGTTTTTGTTCTGAGAATGTTGCATTTGCTGAAATCCAGGTACACAACACTCCCTGTAGCCTTTCACAAGGTATCAGTATGCAGTTGGCATCATTTGAATTTTACTAGTGTGGAAATGTCCTTGGTCTTTCCCTCAGTAACTTGATTTCAATATCTATATCCTTACTCAAGGGCAACTTCTCAAAGCCTGTAATTCCCAGTGTGGCATTGTCTCCTTCTTCCTGGCACGTGGATGCCTAGTTGGAGACATTTCCCAGACTTGCTTGCTTCTTGGTGTGGCTTGCATTCTGGTGTGACCAAGTAATGTAGTAATGTTTCATTTTCCAGATCATCTTCCCATCTTCCTGGGATTTGATTTTAAATAATATAGCAAAGCAGGAGGGAATATTTGGGGATCTAGGTGATACAAGTTTGATCATACAGAGATAACTATTGAAGCTGAGTGATGGACACACAGGGATGTATTATATACTACATTATCCAGACATTTGTGTACATTAGACAATTTCTAGGCTGGGAGCAGTGGCTCACACCTGTAATCCTAACACTCTGGGAGGTTGGGGTGGGGGTGGGGATGGATGGCCTCACAGCAAGTTCAAGACTCCACCGATAAAAATAGCTGGGCTTTGTGGCAGGTGTTTGTAGTCCCAGCTACTTGGAAGGCTGAGGCAAGAGAATTGCTTAAGCCCAAGAGTTTGATGCCACAGCACTCTACCAAGGGAGACAACATGAGACTCTTTCTCAAAAAAAAGAAAAAAGAAAGAAAAGAAAAGAAAATTTTTACTGGAAAATACATTAAAAGGTGCTTGCCCAAGTCACGTCCTCACGTCTCGTTTTCCTCTTACTGGCTAAAAAGAGAGCTAACCAGAGTTAATCTTAGCAAGCTTACTATGAAGATGGCAACATCTTCAGCCTAGGTCCCTGAATGACTTCCTGGAGCAGGGCTTTCCCACTTCCTGAAAGAGAAATTGATTTCTCATTCATTTGAGCCATTGCAATTAGAGTCTCTTTGTTACAGTTACAGTGCTGTCCAGGTAGCTCTAGTGCCTGGTTTATTTCCATTTTATTTTAAAATAGTCTCCTGTAACAGACAGTATAACCTTGCCTGCCTTCACCAACCCTTTACTTTTTTTATGGCTCTCTTATAGGTCAGCACAATGTTAGAACTCAATAAATGTTTACTATGGTTACATTTTTTTGTTGCTCTGGAGGTCAGGCTCAACTTTCAGCTACACAAATACCTAGACTCCACTCAACCTTAAACTGCTCACAATCCAGCTCTCTGTGAAAACGTTTCTATAAATGTCACATTTGAGTTTGGAGGCCTGTTATATCTAGTTCTGGACAAACTTTAGATTCAGAAAAAAACACAAATTATAGTAAAATGTAGCATGAAATGCTAATATTAAGAACATTTCAACTAGAAATTAAAAGGCTAAGAAGACTCTAATTTCTTTTCAAAAAACAGAACATGTAGTTGTATTGTAAAAACCCTGTCCATTTACTCAACCTGTAGATATGTTTTGTCTTCCCCTCCCCAGATTTGACACAGTTCAACACAGTTTTTTCAGAACTTTTAAATTTCAGTGTACTCAGAGGGCACCACAGGTTCCTCCTTCCATGTGGCCTCTCACAAGGCCTCCTTACACATTTACCCTGAGGCCTAAGTGATTTGGCACCAGATTGGGCTTACCATAGAGCAATGGGCTTAACATGGAGCATGAGACATGTAGACTAAAATAATTTTCTAAAACAAGCAGTTAATCCTTGTCATGGACAATAAAAGAAGGTCACAGACTCTTTCTCTGATAGGTCTGTATACCACGTTTATTTCCCCCCATCCCACACCGATCTTCAAGAGGCTTTAGGTAAGATCTCTTGAAGATCAGTCCAGCGAGGGGATGGGGTGGTGGTGGATAAACTTGGTATACAGACCTACAAAGAGGAAAGCAAAAGTTGGCTGCAACCTAGTGTACATTATTACTAAACAAAATCAGGAGTTTCAAGAAGCTGTATTTACAGAATTAGACTGCAGGCTTCACTCTGTTCAACCACTGCAACAGCCACTTCACCCTGCCCCACTCCCTCCCTCCCCTCCCAGCTCCCTACTCCTCAGGAGAATTTGTCTTTGTCAGACTCCTTAGCTGCAAGCTGTGGCTTCACATGCTTGGAATCAGATTGGGGAGGAATGGAGAGGATCAGAGATTGCCATGTCCAATTTACACCACCAAGAGTTACTGAAGGAAGAGTGAGGAATAGATAAGGAGGGTTAGAGAAAAAGAGGAGAAAGACAAGAGCCAGTATGGGCTGGATTTGGAAATTTAGAAAGAGGCTAAAGTTTTCAGGAATTTGAGAAGAAGCTGAAGAGGAATGGGACACAGATACAAAGACGAACAGATAGAGCTGGACATGGTGGCTTTTACCTTAATCGCAGCTCTTTGAGAGGCTGAGGTGGGAGGATAACTTGAGCTCAGGAGATGAGCGTGAGCAAGAGGGAGACCCCATTTCTACTAAAAATATAAAAAATTAGCCAGGTGTGGTGATACACGTCAGTAGCACCAGCTATTTGGAAGCTAAAGCCCAGGAGTTTGAGGTTGCTGTGAGCTATGATGATGCTACTGCACTCTAGCTGGGATGACAGACAGACACTGTGTCTCAAAAAAAGAGACTTGGGGCCTGTAGCTCTGCAGCTAGGGCACTAGCCACATACACTGGAGCTGGGGGTTTCAAATCCAGCCCAGGCCTGCCAAACAACAATGATGACTACAGCCAAAAAAAAGCTGGGCATTGTGGCAGGTACCTGTAGTCTCAGCTACTTGGGAGGCTGAGGCAAGAGAATCCCTTAGGCCCAAGAGTTTGAGGTTGCTGTGAGCTGTGACACCACAGCACTCTACCCAGGGTGACAGCTTGAGACTCTGTCTCAAAAAAAAAAAAGAAAGAAAGAAAGAGAAAAGAAAAGAAGATAGACAGATAGAGTCATGGACCACATGATGGTATTTCAAAGTCAACAACAGACCACATGACAACTGTGGTCCCCAAAAACCAAATAATGCAGTTTCTTTCCCTATAAAGGAGTACTAATTTTTATCTTTTATACCAACTGTATTTCTACTATACCTTTTCTTTGTTTAGTTACACAAATACCATTGTATTACACTTGCCTTCAGTATTCAGGGCAGTAACATGCCATATAAGTTTGTAGTCTGGGAACAATAGGCTTTACCATATAGCCTAGGTATGCAGTAGGTGCTACCATCTCAGGTTGTATAAGTATACTCTGTGATGGTCACCATCAACAAAATTACCTATCAATGCATTTCTCAGGATGCATCCCTGCCATTAAGTAACACATGACTGTTTATGATCCCCTTGTTATGATGATTTGACTTATAATTTTTCAAATTTATAATGCTATAAAATTGATATGCATTTAATACCATACTTTGAGTACCATGCAACCATTCTGTTTTCACTTTCAGTATAGTGGTAAATAAATTACATGAGATATTTAACACTTTACTGTAAAAATGGCATTGTGTTAGGTGACTTTGCCCAAGTATAGGCTAATATAAGTGTTCTGAGCATGTTTAAGGTAGGCTGAGTGATGATGTTCGGTAAGTTATTGTATAAATGCAATGCTGACTTACAATATTTTTAGTTTGTGATGGGTTTATCAGAATGTAGTCCTGTCAAGAGTTGAGGAGCATTGGAAGAGAGATAGCAAGAGAGAAAGGAGAGAGAAAAGACAGAGAAGACAGAAGCTGTTAAGTTTTGGGGATAAAGGCCTTTTCATCTTTTGCCATCTGCCATGTGATGGTACAACAAGAAGGCCTTCAGCAGATAACAAATGCTGGTGCCTTGATCTTGGTCTTCCTAGCCTCCAGAACTGTACCCTCTCTTTATGTAATTTTCAAGGAAAGTATGAATTTCACTAAGGCTTTAAAGTTAGAATATTCAGTTATCCATTCTTCAATGTGATGAAGGTTACAAAATGCCTGGAGCTGTACACACAAAGATAATGCTCAGGATTTCTATATTACAACACATATAACATTTGAAGAATCTTATGATTTCCATCTTAATTTCTTCCAGAAATAAGCAACAGCTGCTCCAGGTGAGAATGAATCAGCAAAAGAACTCCAGTAAAATAAAAAATCAGAATGAAAGGACATCCCCAAAAGAAAATAATAATTCTGTCCCAATGGAAACCAACCAAAATGAGAATCCAATGGAAACCAACCAAAATGAGAATATTGAAATGACTGATAAAGAATTTTGAATATAGGTTGTAAGGAAATTCAGTGAAATACAAGAGAAAACAGAAACCCAATGCAAAGAAACCATAAAAACAATGCAAAAAATGAATGAAAAATTTACTAAAGAAACAGAATTATTTAAAAAAAAAAAAAAGTCAAGCAGAGCTTCTGGAAATGAACAATTTACTTAAGGAAATACCAAATACAGTGGAAAGCCTTAAGAATAGGTAAGGTCAGCCAGAAGAAAAAATGCTGGAGCTAGAAGACAGTATCTTTGAATTAAACAAGTCAGTCAAAGAGAAAAGAGAAATAAGAGGAACAAAGAAAGCCTACAAGAAATATTGGATTATATAAAGAGGCCTAACAAAAATCATAGGCATCCATGAAGCTGAAGAAGAAAATACACAAGGGCTGGAAAACCTATTTGAGGGAATATTGGACAAAAATTTCCCAGGTCTTGCTATAGAAATCTGGACATCCAGGTACTAGAAGCATAGTGGACTCCTGAGAGATTTCATCACCAAGAGGCAATCACTACAACATATAGTCATCAAATTGACCAAGGTTAACACAAAAGGAAAGGGTAACTCGTACACACCAGAAGGCAAAACATCAGGTAACTTACACAGAAAAACCCATCAGACTAAATGCAATTGAGACCTTACAAGCCAAAGGGACTAAGATCCCATTCTCAGTCTTCTCAAACAGAATAATGACTGGCCTAGAATTTCATATCCTGCAAAAGTAAATTTCTTATATGAGTGAGAAATAAAGACTTTTTCTGATAAGCAAATGCTGAGGGAATTTGTCAAGATAAGACCTGCCCTTCAGGAAATCCTCAGATCCACATTATACACTACCAGCACAGCACACATCCACCACTGTAAAATCATCCAAATGCTAAAGGTCAGAGCCCAGATATCACAATGGCTCAAGATATAAAACCAAGCAATAAGTTTCTACCCAATAGGATGTAATCCACTCCACTTATCAATTCTTTCAATAAAGGTGAATGACTTGAATTCCCCTCTCAAGAGACAGGGGCTGGTTAAATGGATAAAAAAATAAATACAATCCAAGTATCTGCTGCCTCTAGGAAATAGATCTCAACCACAAGGACTCATTCAGACTCAAGGTAAAGGGATGGAAAATAATATTCCATGCAAATGCAAACCAAAAGAAAACTGGTATAGCCATTTTCATATCAGATAACATATACTTCAAATCAACAAAAGTAAAGGAAGACAAAGATAGTCATTGTATAATGGTAAAAGGAAAAATTCAACAAGAAGACATAAAAATTCTGAGTAGTTATGAACTGAACACGGGTGCACCCAGATTTATAAAGCAAACTCTATTAGATATAAACAAAGTGATAAACAGCAACATGATAATATCCAGGAACTTCAACACCCCAGTTGACATAAATGGATAGATCTCCCAAGCAGAAAGTAAATAAACACAGGATTTAAAAAGAAAACTCCAGAGAAAATGGGCCTAATAGACATTTACAGAACATTCTACGCCAAAACTACTGAATATACATTCTTCTCATCAGCAGAGAGATAAGAAGAATCTTGGAGAATGTTTCCAAGATTCATCACATCCACAAAACATGTCTCAATAATTAAAAAAAAAAAATAGAAATTATACCATGTATTTTCTCAGACCACAGTGGAGTAAAATTAGAAATTTTTTTAAAAGAAGTTTTTTTGGTCAAAATAAGTGTCTTTGGTGTTTTGTAGGAGACATAAGTAAAGTTTTAAATTTCAGTTACTTTTTAAAAGTAAGACCAGGGTCACTTCATATGGGTCAAGGGAACAATACAGTAAGATGACATTTCAATTCTAAATATTTATGTACCCAACATAAATGCTCCCAGATTATGAAACAAACCTTATTTGGGCTGAGCAATATGATATCTGTAACACCATAATAGCTAGGAACTTTAAGACCCTTCTTACAGAGCTGCACAAATCCTCTAAATAGAAACTAAATAAAGATACAAGGGACTTAAACACAACCCTAGAACAATTTGGCTTAATAGTCATATACAGAACGTACCATCCCAAAGCTAAGGAATATATGTTTTTCTCATCAACCCTTGGAACATTCTCCAAAATAGATCACATCCTAGGACACAATTCAAACCTCAACAAAATCAAAAGACTTAAAATTGCACCTTTTACCTTTTCAGACCATAAGGCAATAAAGATGGAAGTCAACTCCAACAAAAATTTTCATCTCCACACAAAGGCCTGGAAACTAAAAAACTTTATGCTGAATGACAGTTGAGTCAAGGAAGAGATAAAGGAGGAAATCATTAACTTCCTTGAACATAACAACAATGAAGACATAAGCCACCAAAAGCTGTGGGATACTGCAAAAGCAGTCCTAGGAGGAAATTTTGTTACATTAGATGCCTATATCTGAAAAACAAAAATAGAGCACATCAACAACCTAAAGAATAATCTTAAAGAAATGGAAAAGTAAGAGCAATCCAATCCCAAACCTAGCAGAAGAAAAGAAATAACCAAAATTAAATCATAAATAAATAAAATTGAAGACAAAAGATTCATGCAGAAAATTAATGAAACAAAAAGTTAGTTCTTCAAAAAGATAAATAAAATTGATAAATCATTGGCCAGATCAACTAGAAACAGAAAAGTAAAATGTTTAATAACCTTAATCAGAAACAAAAAGAGGGTAATTAAGAACTAATACCACAGAGTAAAAGATTATTTCTGACTAGTACAAAAAACTCTATTGCCAGAAATGGACCAATACCTGGAATCACACCATCTCCCTAGACTTAACCAGGAAGAAATAGATCTCTTGAACAGACCAGTATCAAGCACTGAGATTAAAGATACAACAAAAATCTTCCAACAACAACAAAAAAAAAAAACCCCTGGACCAGATGGTATTATACCAGAATTCTATCAAATCTTTAAAGATGAGCTTGTATATATACTGCAGAACCTATTCCAAAACATTGAGAAGGAAGGAAGGAACTTTCCCCAATATGTTCTGTGAAGCAAACATTGGCCTTATAACAAAACCAGGGAAGGACCCAACTGAAAAAGAGAACTACAGACCAATTTCACTAATGAATATCAATGCAAAAATACTCAATAAAATCCTGGGTAATATATTGCAGCTATACATTAAAAGAATTGTACATTATTATCAAGTAGGCATCATCCAGGGATATGAGGCTGGTTTAACATATGCAAATCCATAAACATAATTCACCATATCAATAGAAGCAAAAACAAAGACCATATGATCCTCTTAATAGATGCAGAAAAAGCGTTTGATAAAATTCAGCTTCCTTCCCTAGCAAGAATATTTAAGAATACAGGCATAGGTGGTGCATTTCTTAAGCTGATTGAAGCTATCAATGACAAACCCATAGCCAATATCATACTGAATGGACTAAAACTAAAAGCTTTTCCACTTAGAACTGGAACCAGACAAGGGCATCCTCTATCACCACTGCTATTCAACACAGTTCTGGAAGTTCTAGCTAATGCAATCAGGCAAGAGAAGGCTATAAAGGGCATCCAAATGGGGGCAGAGGAGGTCAAACTTTCACTCCTTACTGATGATATGATCTTATACTTAGAAAATCCCAGAGACTCAACCACCAGACTCCTGGAAGTGATCAAGAAATACAATAGTGTCTCAGGGTATAAAATCAATGTCCACAAATCAGTAGCCTTTGTATATGCCAATGACAGCCAAGTTGAGAAACAAATCAAGGACACAATTCCCTTCACAGTAGCTTCAAAGAAAATGAAATACTTAGGAATATACCTAACAAAAGAGGTGAAGGATCTCCACAAAGAGAATTATAAACCCTAAGAAAAGGAACAGCAGAAGACATTAACAAATGGAAGAACATACCATGCTCTTGACTGGGAAGAATCAACATTGTTAAAATGTCTATTCTACCCAAAATAATCTACAGATTTAATGCAATCTCCATTAAAATACCAACATCATACTCTGAAGAACTGGAAAAAAATAGTACTTCATTTTGTATGGAAATGGAAAATTGGTCCATATAGCCAAGGCAATTCTTAGTAACAAAAATGAAGCTAGAGGCATCACTTTATTAGACTTCAGGTCATATTACAAGTCCACGGTGATCAAAACAGGATGGTATTGGCACAAAAATAGAGATATGGACACATGGAACACAGTAGAAAATCAAGAGATGAAATAAGTCTCTTATTGCCATCTGATCTCTGATAAACCAAACAAAAACATACAGTGGGAAAAAGAATCTGTATTGAACAAATGGTGCTGGGAGAACTGGATAACCACATGTAAAAGACTGAAACTGGACCCACACCTTTCACCACTTATAAAAATTGACTCAAAATGGATAAAAATTTTAAATCTAAGACATGAAATGATAAAAATCTTAGAAGAAAATGTGGGAAAAACTCTTGATGATATCAGACTGGGGAAAGATTTTATGAAGAAGTCTTTCAGTGGCAATTGCAACAACAAAAATAAATGAATGGGATTTAAGTTGAAAAGCTTCTGCACAGTTAAGGATACAATAATTAAAGCAAAAAAGACAAGACAATAATTAAATTACTGTCTGTGCAGAAGCTAAGGATACAATAATTAAAGTAAAAAAGACAAGAAGGTTATAGGGTGGCAGGTTCAAACCTGGCCCCAGCCAAACTGCAACCAAAAACAAAAAAACAGCCAGGCGTTGTGGCGGGCCCCTGTAGTCCCAGCTACTCAGGAGGCTGAGGCAAGAGAATCACCTAAGCCCAGCAGTTGGAGGTTGCTCTGAGCTGTGCGACACCATGGCACTCTACCATGGGTGATAAAGTGAGACTCTGTCTCTAAAAAAGAAAAAGACAACCTTCAGAATGGGAAAAGATATTTACATGGTATGAATCTGACAAAAGGTTGATAACTAGAATCCATAGAGAATTCAAATTAATAATAAAAAAAAGAACAAACAATCCCATCTATCACTGGGCAAGAGACATGAACAGAACCTTCTTGAAGAAGACAGACAAATGGCTAACAAACATTGGGAAAAAATGCTCATCATCCCTAATCATCAGAGAGATGCAAATAAAAAGCACCCAGAGATATCACCTAACCCCAGTGAGAACAGCCCACATCACAAAGTCTCAAAGCTGCACATGCTGGTATAGATGTGGGGAGAAGGGAACACTTTTACACACTGTTGGTAAGACCGCAAACTAATACAAACTCTTTGGAAAGAAGTATGGAGAATTCTCAAAAAACTCAAACTAGACCCCCCAGAAGAAAAACAAATCATTTTATCATAAGGACATTTGGACTAGATTGTTTATCACAGCTCAATTTATAATCCCCCAAATGTGGAAACAAGCTAAATGTCCACCAACCCAGGAATGGATTAACACACTGCAGTATATTTATACCATGAAATACTATTCAGCCATTAAAAATGATGGAGGCTTTACATCTTTTATTCTCCTTAGTTAAGTATCACAACAATGGAGAAGCAAGTAGTCAATGTATTCAATACTAATATAAAGCCAGTAGATGATCTAATATATGTCCACATAACAAAAAAACTCAAATCAATTCAAGGTAGGGGAGGGAGGAAACAGGAAGGGGGAGAGGAATGCATGTGCTCCTACTTAATGGACACAATGTTAGGGTGTATGGCACACCTCTTGGGGTGGAACTCAATTATAAGAGGGACTCAACCTAACAAATGTAAACACTATAACCTATTTCTTTGTACCCTCAAATTAACCTGAAATTAAAAAAAAAAAAATCAGACTGGGCTTCAACTTTACATGGGGCTATATGGCATAGCAGCAGACATTTGGAGAAAAGCACTAATACCATATAGTATTTCAACTTAGAGTATTTCAGAAAGAAATACGGCCAAAAGAAATATTAAACAAGTATCTCCAGCAAAGCATTTATTGACTGCCATGTAGACTTCCTGAGTAGACAGTTCTATCACCGTTTCAGAGGTCTCCTGCCAAAGAGAAATGGGAAATGAGGCACTGTGACTTGGAAATAGGGTACACAGGGAATTCTTATTCACCCTCAAGGCAGCCAATGCTTCCCAAATTTAAGGAGGCATGTCTCTGAATTACCTACGACCATGCTCTATGCTCTTTTTCCATTGCTTTTGCTGGTTCTGACACAGGAAAGGAGCTTTAAGAAGGGTCTGTGGGCCTTTTGCCTACCGTAACACAGTAATTTGTTGTAGAGTCTGGAATGTGTTCTGTATTAAACTGGGGCCCGGGGTGGGGGTGGGGTGGGAGGGAAAGAGGCCAGAGATGAAATATAGTACCAGAAGAAAGGGACAGGCAGGTGAAACAACCTTGCAGTGCGAGGCTACTACAAAAGCATGTGGCAATGGGAGGCAGCGGTGCTAGGAACACTAAGAACAGGCCCCTGACTTGTAGTGAGTGTGATGAGAGTGGGCATCTGAGCACGGGAGGCATCTAACCAGAGTGGTGAACAACCAGTAGGAATGAGCCAAGCAAGAGGGCAGGTATTGGGAGGAGGAATGGAAAAACCCACTCCAAGCAGAGGAAACTTGCAGCAATTTCATTCGCACCTCATCCTCACCCCCATGATGTAGTAGTATCCTCAAGTTGCAAGGACAAGCAACTTTTCCCAGGTATAAGCAATGAAACCGAGACTTAAATTTAGCACCAAATTCCCTGCCTCTCTACAGAACCTATTCTGAAAGGGAATCCTTCTCATTTAGTGATCTCCACACACATTCCTCACATCCTAACCTGAAGAACACGTCGGGTGAATGAAAGTGCCCTCTACTCATTCTGAGAAGACATTAAGAATATTATAGATTCAAAGAAACACGGAAGTTTAGCCTCTCTTCTTCAAATTCAGTGTAGGAAAACTGCACACAATACCCTACACACACACACTCTAAGAGAGTCACAGTGAGGCTGGTGATTGTGGCTCACACCTATAATCCTAGCAGAAGGATCACTTGAGCTCAGGAGTTCCAGAGAGATTCACGGTGAACATGAATATATGAAAGGCACTGAGAAGTCCTGCAGAAGATTAATATTCAACTTTGTTGACTCAATGTGTCAGAAATGTAGTTGACCCTGGAAACCTCCATCCTACAACATCCTCCCCTTTTTTAGTAATACTGGTTTGTATCCCTCAGAACTATGGTTTAGGGAACACCTTTAGGACATTCTGTATTAAGTCTTTTTACTGTACTGATGAGGAAATTGAGGTCCACAAAGGTTGGAAGCTGCCTCAACAGCAGAGCCGGAATCTGATTCACCAGACTTCCTTCCAGATCAACACTCCCTCTGATAAATCACACTTCAGTGGGTCTAGTCCAAACCTCTGATACGTAAACAGTACACACGGCACAGGAGTTGATAACTTTGTAATTGTTGACTTGCAAATCACACTTTTAAAAAATTATAAAGAAATCTCTAGGTGAGAGCTGAGATCTTGTATATAAACTTGAAGTATGTTTATAGACACTATTAATTGCTCTTGCCATAGTTTATACTAGTTATCAAGCCTTGCTGATATCAGTTGTTTATCTTCATTGCCTTCTCACTGAAATAATATTATCAATAACAACCTCTAGCTCTCTTTCTTTCTCTCAATGTGAAGGATCACATTAATATATGGATGCAAATTTCTAGTGTTTATCTTTATATATTCATTTAAGTGGAGCCAAAGCTGAAGAAATCACTTGTTAACAAGATAATCACAAACAAATCTTTTGTGTCAAATACTCCATGGATAGATCAAATCCTATCATCACCGACTAAAAGAAAATTCTTTACTTTGAAATGTGGTTGAATGACGATAACAAAAGGGGGGGGAGGGACTTGGAAATTTTTCTGTGTTTGCAAAGATTGATAACAATATTTGTTATATAAACGTAAATTATGTTTGATTGGAAATTTTAAAAGGCAATACACAAATGAAATAAATGTAACTCAAGAGCAATCAGGACCCAAATTTAAACAGTGTTTATGGTTGATAACATATTAGGAAAGGTCGCTTAGGCTTTCTGTCTAAAAAGTTAAATATTCAGGGCCTATGCTGTGTATATTAATTGCCAAATGCTTCTTTATCAGCAAAAGGAGGCAAATGATACCCTGCTAATGTTTTTAACATGCAACTTTACTTATCTTCCTGTAGTCATGATCCTATGGCAGTTGTTATATTAAGCTTATCACGCTGTCCAGCAATAAAGGAAAACTATTCTGAGGCAAGGAAGAAAAAAACCATTTCCTTTAATCTCTGGGAACTTTTTTTCACCTAGCAATTTTCTGATTGCCATCGGTCGGGGGGCGGGGGGGGGGCAAAAATGAAAGTTCAATTTTTACTGAGTTTTCTTAAAATCTCAAATAAGAAACTGGGCATTTCCAAATGGGTGATTCATTAAGCATCATATAACGTAAAGAGGACACAGATTAGATTACCGACTAAATGGTCTCAATGTCCTTTATGTGAATTCTGGGTTTCCTGGGGTCCACCATAGAGCCCTGACCAGGAGACAGGAAGTGGCTCCTGACAAAAGCCAGTCTCTCCTTCAGTGCTCTGAATTGCTTGTTTATGGATATGACGTTACCAAAAAACCCATTTGCACCTCCTGTGACTTCTATTTCTTTGTATGGTCTGTGTGCACATTGAGAAAATTCAAAGGCACTGTCTTTTAATCCCTTTTTAACTTTGACAGCAATACCAAACCTGACCCTAAGACCCATCTACCTTCTCTTCTCTCGAAGTGCTTGAGAAATCACCTAATTTTGTGATTGAAATTAATGTTTTCATTCAACTGCAAATCTTTGCGCTCAACCCCCATCCTAGCAAAATGAACACCGGCCCCTACCGCGCCCTCAGTCAGGTAATATGCTTTTCTTTCTTTTTTTTTTTTTTTCTTTTTCTTTTTTTCATTATCCCTTTAATGCAGAGCAGGGCTACTGATTACAAAGAGGCAGTTTGACTCCAGCAATAGGTCTTCTTCACTAATCCTCACTGTCATGGAAATTCCAGCTGCTACAAGAATAAGAGGCTCAATCCATATTTGCCAGCTCTAATATGAAATCTGTCAGAGCCCAAATTAATGAGTTCCAAATTCCTTACATCACGATAACAGGTTAAGACTGGTCAATTAATTACATAAATCCTTCCCGATTCATTGTGCGTTTGCAGCCCAGATTGTGTCTTACATTACTCCATGACACAAGGCCTTTTGGCTCCTGTTGTTCCGCAGAAAGGCCCCATTTAAGTGGAGGCTGCCTGCCACGGCAAAATGTTAAATGTCACACGTTAAATTTGCACTTTTCTATAATTGCTTTTGTTAAAAAAAAAAAAATTAAATGAAAGCACAAGGCTACCAGTACAACGCTATGCAGAGGGCTAGAATTATTGGAGCCCAGGGCAGGCAAGTATCTGTGTTTTAACTCCTAACAGTTCACACAGACTCCCCAGGTCTCGGCGCTCTGTGAGTAGCAGAACACAAAATGCGTGTTCATGAAAATAAACTGTTTCCCTTATCTCTATGAAAACATTCAAATAGGATTCTTTACATAGCCAACCTTCCTGTCTACCAGTGAAAGCTTAGATATTTTAAACACGGTTGATTCAGTCACCCTTCAGGAAGTACATTATACAAGCGGGTGTGTTATTATACTTGCACAGGTCTTTGCCTTCAAAAAGGATGTTCCTAACAGCTTTGCTATTTGGATTTAGGTACACACCTACAGAGGGTAGAATAATTGAAGTCCCAGACGACCTCTGTAGCATCCAGACCAAAACTTTTACTTTTTAAAACATCAAAATATACTTGGAATCACAGCTAGTTAGAACTAGCTGCAACTTGGGCTGCAACTTCCAGATTCCTAGCGCAGCCCCTTTTCACCTCATTACATTTCTTTGTGATCTTTACGCTTGTAGGTGCTCCAAACCGAATGGAACTAGTTCTGGATCATCTTCTTGCGGGATAGGAGTCCTCCGAATACACGAGTGAGCAAATGATGCTCCTAAACACACGACTAAAACGAATGTGGGTGCAGGTTTCTTCTACTTGGGAACCCTAATAATCCTCCCCTACACCGGCAACTAGCCAGATCCCGGGCGAGCTCTCCAGAAGGGTCTGCAGCCGCTGCGCTGGCCCGCCAGCGCCCCCTTCTGTCCTCCTGCGGCCTTACACCCGACACAACCGCCACGCGCTTGTTTTCCGGGGCAAAGAACACAGCTCCGCTCCGACACCCCAACACTAACAGGGTGGGGAACTTGTATCTCCCCGCCTGTACACCCAACACATACACACACACACACACACACCCCTACCAACCCGACCCAGGGCCGTTTCTGGGCCCAAAGACACGCACTTCTTCCCCAGCGGCCCAGACCCATCACCAGGCGCGACTGTCGCCCCCTTTCCTGACGGGAGGGGCAGGTTCACGCGACGGCGCGCCCATGGGGCAGGTTTTAGGCTCCTGGGGGGACTAGAAAGGAATGGGGTTAACTGATGCGTGCTGTGCGTGAGCAGATGAAAACATTTCGGAAGCAGGGTAGGGGGCCGTTGCTGCAGGGCCACCGCGTTCGTAGGCTCTAACAGGGACCCTCCAGGGGTCAGCCACACCCAGGCTGGGCAGCCCGTCGTCGCCCTCTCTCCGGCGCGGCAGTGGGGCTGGAGCCGCAGCGCCGTGCGAGCATCTGCAGAACAAAGGCTCGATCGAATCCAGCCTCAGGCCGGGGACCGCTGCCCCCGCCGGCCCCAGGGCTTCCGACCAGTACCCAGCCTCTGGGCGGCGGGGCCTCGCTCCACGCGCGCCCTCAAACCCGGAGGGCCCCCGCAAGTCTTGAAACAGGGAGGTCTGGAGGGTCATCGGTATTCACAGCTGCCTCCCATACTAAACCCACCTCCCGCAGCCCGTCGGCATTAGTATTTTATTGTTATTACTGTCTTTTTTTTTTTTTCAAGCGAGTTGTCATCCTAACACTGGAAGGGGGCCCCGCGGTGCCCACGTCTGGAGCAGGTGGGGCAGGGACGCTGCGGGCCCGTGCTGTAAATCGCTGTCTTTTTGTGGTTGTTGTTCCCACTCACCACCCGCCGCCCCCCTCCACCCGGTTTTTTATTTCTTGCCACAGCGCTGTTGCTATGGGTTACCAGAGTGGTTGCCATGGGTTACCGGACCGAGGCCTGCCGGCTGGCTGGCTACCTGCCGCCCAGTCGCCGCCGCCGGCGGAGCGGCCCCGGCGGGAGGAGGCGGGAGCGCGCGTGTGCGGGACGCGGCGCGGGGAGTGTGCGCGAGCCGCCGACGCACCGCAGCCAACAGGCGGCCGAGGGTGCAAGCGGCGGGAGCACCGCCGCCAGTGGGGTGGGGGGCAAAGCTATAAAGAAGGCCCCGAGGTAAGAAACCAGCAAAAACACAACCACAAATTATGCCCGTGCTGTGCCTCTAGCAGCAAAGACAAGCGGTGTGGGGGTTTGGAGGAGTCTACGCTTCTCGTCCGGGGAGAAAGGGTATTTTCCTCTTTAGCATAAGTCATTTGCATAGCGACTTTAGATCAGAGTTTAAATTCTGCAGCTTAATTTTTGTTCCTCTATATCCTTTGAAAAGAAAGTCTTTGGAAATTTAGAGAAAGAGAAAGGGTCATTAACTGCCAGAGTTTATGCAGCTAAAATAAATTAGTGTTCAATGCACTGTTCATAACAGTGATCTAGAAAAGTTTCCAGTTAAGAGTAAAGAGCAATTGTGTCTGACTTAAGGGGACAATGGTGACTCCATTCTAAAGATGCATATGGCAAAGAATAGAACCAAAGTCCTTTGTAAATATATCCAGTGTTAAAAGAAATTGTTGCTTACTTACATCCTTCTAAAATTTTTGAACTCCACTTTATTAAAATGTATTAAATGTATTAATTTCTTATGACCTTTATTTGCAAAGAAAATTATATCGATGCTTTGAATAGCAAATTGCAATAACTAATTTCAGAGACCATTTTGTATTTGAAAATGTTTATATAATAAATTAAGAAAAGATTTGTATGCCAAACAAAAACACAAAATTGTATGAAAAAAAATTGTTTCCTTCATTGAAAAGATGTTGCATCGTGTTCATAGGCTACCAAGTAATTTAAATATTAATAGGAAGATTATTGGGAAATTATAAGGTTTTGTTTTGGTTGTGTTTGTCTTTAAAATTTAGAGGCCTCTCATGAAAAAGGGTCTTTCTTTACAGCTCAAACACTGAAAAGCTTTTTTACACCCACAGTAGCTCAATAATGATGAATCCTTAAGGCACCTAAAAAAACAGAGTTCAGAAGAACATCCAATTTACTGTTGGATATAACGTAAATTGTGGCTAGTTAAAATGAATTTGTTTAAATTGTTAATAGTAATAAAAGAAATTTTGTTCTTTTACTTTACGTCGCCTATTTATACTTAATTTTTCAATAAAATTGTGCACTAGAGTTGAAAAGCTCTGGCACGATATTTAATATATTAAAGAAAAATAACTGGTTAAAGATAAGCATTTGTGTTTTTCCCTAGTATTTTCCAAAACTCGACATCTTAACAAGAAATAAATCACTTTCTTCCACGCGGGACTTTTAAAGAAGCCTTAAGTAACAGGTTGTTGACTTTCATTTCTGACACCAGTTCTATAAAATCCAGTTATAAAACAAAACACACAAGCTGGCTTTCTAGGCAAATAGTTTTACCCTTTCAGAATTAGCGAGGGAATCGTTTTGTGGTATGTACATCATGAAGCGTTCAGGATTAGACTTCCTTAAATTGAAGTCACATTAAAACAGTGCTAAATGCACCTCTCTTCTATTTAGTTCCATAAGTAATTATTTTCTTTTCCTGAAGAAAGTTTTATAAAAATATGCCAGGGAAAAATAAGAGACAAAACAAGAAAACCATGGAGAGTTGAAGTTCATCTAAATAGATCAGCTGCCAGAAGTCTGTTGTAAGAAGCCAGTGCTGAGACAGCAAAACAACAGCGCCAGTGAAAAGCCTCAAATATGTGCAACTGGAGGGAATGTTAAGCCCAGCTTTACCAAAGTTCTTCATAAAAAAATTTCTGATAATTCAAAAACACACCGAGTTTGGGTCTAAATCAGAAGAAATATATCCTCCTATATAAAATAAGTGATCGAGCACAGTTGATTTTTTTCATGTTTAATGTGAAAATGATCTCGTGATGTTTACATACCAAATATTTGACATTACTTATTATTGGCAGTTACATCATCTAAAAAAACATGACAATTGCTGGCATAGTATATGCTTTTCAAAACTGCTATAAAACAGAAATAATTGTGAACTCAGATACATATTGCTGAGGGGCTGGGGAATGCTCTCAAATGTCCAGATGGCAAACTTTACATGTTAGCAAGATAAGAAATTGCTAAATCTTTTCTTTTCCTGTATTAAAATAATGAAGATCCAAGACACATTCAATCAAAATATTTACAAAAATTGAGTATGATTTAACCATAAAAAAGGACAAATTAAAGAAATCATTCTTACTCTAATTATTTTTCTGTGGATTCTTAGTTTTCTGGGATATTTTTCTGTTTGTTCTTTGAAACAAGCATTGTAAAGACTTTTAAAAAATACAATAACTTTTAAATTCCTTGTTAAAATGAAATGTTGTTCCATATTATCCCATTACTCTCCAATTAGGCATTTAATTAAAGCAACAAGTTATCCAGTTATGTGAAAATATCCTCCTGTTAGTTTCAGAGAGATATTTTGTTCTATTCAACAAAGAAGAAACTTGGGTAATTATTTCTAGAAAATGCTGCCTCATCTGAAATGTGAAGTTCAAAGTAGTTTATCTAAGACGTCCGATCTTTGGGCCACTAAAAACAAACAAAAAAGACATTTTTTTTTTTAATTGTACCAATCTTCGTGTACATGGTTAAAAGATAAATGTTTTTTTAATGAATAATCCTGAAATTAGCAGCTTGGCATCCTTTTCTAAATTTTGGAAATATTTTTTGGTAAAATTAAACATATTAATTTTTTATGAGACCCTTCTTTTGACTTCAGATAAGCACTAAGTTACCACCACTGATACTGAACATTATCTAGTGGTAAGAAATTGCACATTTAGTCAGAAAATAAATCATTAACCTATAATTCTAATTATACAATGATAATGAAAACAAATGATTTATTGCCAGAAACCATTTGTTGAAGCTAATTCTGGACAATGAAAATGTATTTCTGAAGCTATCTATTGCAATGATAAGTAAAACTACTAGCACTATTTCTGTTTTTTTCTAAGATGTAAACATTATTTTAATACTCTATTCATAAGATACATTTTCCATCTAAGTGTGAAGCAGAATACTGGCAAGATTAAATACTCTTAAAATATGTCAGTCACACACCCAAAAGCAAAGGGTTTTGCCAGGGCACAGAAGATAGCCACAAAATATCAACCACACGTCTGAGAAAGGCAGTCTGGTCTAAGCTGTTTACTCTTCAAAGTGGTTAATATATACGCTGTGTTTACAGTAACACTGCCCCATTGATACAAGACAGAATGCCCTATCTTGATTTTAAATGCTACCTATATACCTAGCTTTTAAAATTCAATAAAACCAGCTAGGGTTTTTTTTTTTTTTAACCTATCTATCATTTCATTTGAGGGCAGGATCTTGTTTACCAGTAACATTCACCTCTAAAGGACACTATTGCATTCACAGGATTTTAGCTTGATACAGAAGCTTGGCTAAAATCAGACAACATAAAAATACCACTAATAAATAACTCCATGTCTTTAAATACCTAATATCATGACAGTGAGCTTTAGGTAAGAATACGTTATTAGCAAGCTTTCGTTTCTATGATTGGACATAATTTGCTATTCCTAGGATGGTCACATTAGAATTATTTTTCAGGATTCCTGTGGAGTTGTACTTATTTTACATCCATGTGAACTGCTGTCATCACTACTGTGTCCAAGCCCAGAGGATGAACTGGAAAAGAAGAGAGGGGGAAAATAATAAAAAGAGGAAATTGGTTTTCACAACACACTCAAAGCCTGAGTAACAGAGGAGAACTTTAATTATCTCCAGTCACAAAGAGAGACAGGAAATTTGGACTTTTAATTAGCCATTTGGAGTGCAGTTGGATATTTTTTTAGCTAGATAATTTAAACGCGAATAATTCAAGTCTGACTAAATGAAAGTCACATAATCAGAATGCAGATAATTGAATTTCTACTGCATTCATTAATTCAGTGTGGAGGTGTGTGTGAAGACTACTATGATGAGCTGTCACAGCTCAATAAAATCTCAGTCAATTAATTTTTTCATTATCTTAGTATTACATCAACAAAAAAGTGAAGTATGTGTATATATCTAGACACACGCATATGTGCACGGTGTGTTATATAAATACGTATACATTAAATCAAAAATGCAAGGAAATACCTTTCTGAATCATAATCTATGTCATTTTCCTTTTTTCCTTCTTCATCTTCTTCAGGGAAACGTCTGTTCATCAAGGCAAACTTGTGAATTGCTTCCTCCACAGAGTACTTAGTCTGTCCCGAAACACACGCCTCGATGTCTTCTGAATTCAGGTGGCTCTGCAAGAAGAGGTGAAGGGTGCTGTCTGAAAGCAAAAGTTCATTCTGCAGGACTCTATGAAAAGAAAAACATGAAAAAACGAGCAGTGAACAGGAGTGGTCAGTGACAGGGCAGGAGAAAGAAAAAACATTAGCACTGTGCCACTGAAGTAATTCCTCTACTGTGGTAAACTTCACATCAATTATGTGCTCTGCTATTAAAGGGACGAAAGCATATGTTAACTTTTATTCAATTATTTGGAAATGTAGGTGAGGAAAAACATGAAGCTAATAGTTAAGAACATCTGTTAAAAGAATAACTTCAAGGACATTTCTTCGATTTAACCATCTGTTATGACCATGTGGATTAATTATGGAAATATTTTGCTTATAGAGTCATAGAAATTTATTCTACTTAAAAAAATTTTACGGCCAACAGCATGTCAATGCAGTGATCTTTATGGGATGGGCTGTCATGAAACATCAGAACTTCTAACTACTATTAAAAATTATATGAAAAAGTCAATATATTTCTCAGCATGTTTTACATTTTAAAACTTTACAAGTATGTTTATGGACATAAGTACATTTGAAAGGGCTCATGTGAGAGGTAGTTTTGTTCTTTTTTTTTAAATACCTGAAGCTGACTAGAATTCCTCTAAAATTTCAGTAGCACTGCATCTCTATGTTGTCAAAATTAGCAACCTAATAAAACTGATCCCAGCCAATTTTACTGTATATACTCGTGTATATAGTTAAAATATGCTGACTTTGTTATGAATGCATACTGGCCTTCCCAAGTTCCAGATCAAAGTTTATAAAGACAGTGCAAGTGTCACCTAGTGCATCAGAACTAGAAAGAAGAATAAAAACTAGGCTTTAGCAAAATCGATACATGCACAAATTCATATTATCACTGAATGTGGTTTCTCTGAAATGCACATCTTATAATGTGAAATCAAGGCAAAGTATACCTTTACATTTAAATAAAAACTGGTTCTATCTTCTTTGCAAAGATTTTGACATACAATAATTTTAGTATGTATTAATAGGTCAGTCACGACAGAACAAAAGACAGTAAGACCTGATATAGTGGACAAAACTAGAATACTAAACCCAAGTATAATTTTGCCTGACATGGGATTTTTCATATAGAGATCTATGAAAAACAGATCATGTGTTTCAGACCAAATGAACCTTACTTTATATTCTGCATGTTTAAACAAGTAATTAGAAAGTGAATCTCTTTGGCCATTAATAACAATTTAGTTAAACTCCAAGGTCATTGGGATGTCCTTTTCTTCAAAATAAAAAAGATTATTTCTGTAAGACACAGTGTCAAAACCAAAATCTAGCCATCCTCATTGCTTCAACAGGCTTGCAAACATAGTTTGAGAAAACATTCTTTAAATATTCTTTACAAGGAAAAGTGAAACCTCTGTGCTTTTTAGAAGGCAAAACCTCAAGCACAGCAGCTAAATACTTCCTTTTCCTCCGTGTCCTCTGCCCTGGGCTCTCCCAGGAGAAGACCATGTCACATGATAAGGATTAATTTACCAAGTACAAGTAGCTAAGTAGTAAATCCCTTTTACTACTCTTTAAGATTTATTTTCTACATTTACAAATGTTTACCATTCTTGTTTTAAATACATCAAATTAAGAGAAGAGTTATACAGCAACAGCCCATTAATATTAACTTGGAACCGCTGTGAAGTCTGAGCAGCGCGTTTCCTGTGGCCTTCTGTCAGTGGTTTCCTGCCAGCCATGATACAAGTAACTGCTCATAGGATTATACTCACTGCTTTGTTTCTCTTGGAAATGTGTTTTATTTTCTTTATAAAATAATGGGTAATCTTTAAAATTGATTTTAGATGGTTTGAGGCATTACACCACAAAAGTAATGAGCACTAATGCCAATGATATTGGACACAAATTCATTTTAGCTTTATTTCATGTCTGAAGCAATTCTACTGAGCCTTGAACTGCTCACGCGCTGTTATTAACTCGCTAGTAACCTAACACATGGGTACAGCAAACAAAAGTGATCAGAGTCCAGGTTGATCGGGAGCTCAAGGCTACTGTCCTTTTTCTTGTGCTATAATTCAATTTCCAATTTTACTGTACATTACACTCATTATTTCCCAGTGTTTTCTTTTCTGCTCAATACTGCCATCTGGAGGACACATAGGTGAAAAAAGAGGCAGCCTGGGCCACAGCAGCTCACAATTCTGAAGAGGGAGAAAGATGTCACTGGGAGACACTGGAACAGCCACACAAGCCCAGAGATCAAACAAAGCTGATCTGCTGGACACAGTTATGGTTTTTGGAATCTCCTCTCTCACTCACTGTCTAAATGTATGCCACCATACTCAGTGTCAGGCATCAAGTTTTAACTAAGCAAAATAACTTTTTAATTTATGCTTTTGATTTTACAGTCAGATATTTCATTCTGAAATGTGAAATGCAGCTAGGCTAGGCTTCTGCATGTAAGCCTCGCATTTTGGGAGGCCAAGACAGGAGGATCCCTGGAGGCCATGAGTTCAAGACTAGCCTGGGCAAAACAGCAAGACCTCATCTCTACAAAAAAGTTTCAAATATCAGCCAGGCATGGTAGTGTACACTTATAATCCTAGCTACTCATGAGGCTGAGGCAGGGGGATCACTTGAGCCCAGGAAATGAAGGCTGCAGTGAGCTCTAATTGTGCCACTATGCTCCAGCCTGGGTAACAGAGTAAAACCCTGTCTCCAAAATAAAAAAAATAATAATTAAAAAATAAAAAATGCACAACTTTTAGAAATGTTTTCCCATCTCATTCAGCAAGCATAATTAGTTAATTTATTTTTATTTTTTGAAACAGTGTCTCACTCTGTCACCTTTGGTAGAGTGCCATGGTATCACAGCTCTCAGCAACCTCAAACTCATGGGCTCAAGCAATTCTCTTGCCTCAGCCTCCTGACTAGCCGGGACCACAGGCACCCGCCACAACACCTGGCTATTTTTAGAGGTGGGGTCTCACTCTTGCTCAGGCTGGTTTTGAACTTGTGAGCTCAGGCAACCCACCCGCCTCGGCCTCCCAGAATTAGTTCATTATGAATACTCTTTGGTTTACTGCCTATCAGAGAAGGTTGTGATTAACACCATCATAATATTAAATCCTATTTTTTCTTTAGTCTTATTTGTGCCACATATTCTACAAATCAAACAACAGAAAAGAACTTCAAACTTAATACAGAGTACTTGGTAAAACAGCCAATAAAATGTCATTTTTAGAAGCCTCTGTGAAAATAAATGTATATGATTTTCAAGCCTTTTAATATTAAAGGAATAAAAAATAGTCTCTAGGATTTTAAAAGAATTTCTAAAAAAAATTTACAACGTAACTCCAAAGTTATTTCTTTCCCCATAACAATTTTAAACAAAGTAAAACCTGTTTTTTCCTTGAATTAGACACAGTTGAAAATCTGATTTTCCTCAATATGATTTTATTAGGTGTATTATATTTTGGTTTAGTTGCGAACAATATAGAGCTATTCAAGATCATTTAATCCTAGCTAGGGATGTCCTGGTCCACTGAGCCCAATATAATGACATGTAAACACGTCTGTATAGTATGTGGAAGATCGCAGTTTGACCAAGGGGAAAAAATTAAGCCAGTTTAACTGAGTTGGTTTAAAAATAACTAGCTGAAAAAAACAAAACCTACAAATCTTCATTGAAGACATTCATGATCTGTGCTATGGTGCCCTCTATTGAACACAAAGACTTATAAAACGGGTGTGTGTGTGTGTGTGTGTGTGTGTGTCTGTATATATATGAAACTAGTTGTAGTGCATGTCAATTGTAGCAGTTTGTAAAAAATGTAAATATTCTTTACATTTTTAAGAAACACAAAACCATTAAACAGAAGTCTAAAATTGTAGGGCAAATGCAGTTACACCCAAGGTAGGAATCCAGTAAAGCAGAAAAGCTGGCTCCAATTCATAAATAAGCCTATTCAAACCTAAACTGAAAATCCCATTCAAATCTAAAATCCTGTTCAAAACTAAGAAACTAGTAGGAATTCCATTATTCATAGTTGGAGACTTACCAACAGTATTTATAATTTACGTCTCTAACTTTCTTTTTCCATACCTATTAGAAATGATTTCAATTTATAATTAGGGGAAAGAAAAAGAGAGGGGATTATAGTCATGATTGAAGAAAAATGAATATATCTGAAAAATCTCACAATCAGACTGACCAAATTTAGCTAGTATTTAAGAGTTCTGCTAATTTTAAATTTGCCAGTTCCTAGGATTAATACAGTACCTCCACCTTTCCGATGATTTCCTTCTTTGTAAAACTGAGTTGGTAATATCCAACTCCTACTATTTTCCTAAGTATTGAGATAAAACACGTAAAATCTCAAACAGGTAGCAAGTGTTCAATAAATGGTAGAAATTATTGTTATTTGATTCCTAGTGAAAGAATTTTCTAGGGTAGTGCACCGGCCCCATATACAGAGGGTGGTGGGGTCAAACCCAGCCCTGGCCAAACTGCAACAACAACAACAACAACAAATAGCCAGGCTTTGTGGCGGGCACCTGTAGTCCCAGTTACTTGGGAGACTGAGGCAAGAGAATCGCCTAAGCCCAGGAATTGGAGGTTGCTATGAGCTGTGATGCCACAGCACTCTACCCAGGGCAATAAAGTGAGACTCTGTCTCTTTAAAAAAAAAAAAAAAAAAGAATTTTCTAGTTCCTCTACAACTGACCTGAAAATGAAAAAAAATGCATTTTATATACACATATACCTACACAAAGGGACATTTTGGTTTCAAAGGGTTTGAACGTATTTAGTGCGTCTGATTCACAACTTCAAAACTTACATAAAAACCAGATTTTAAATATGTGCTAAAAAGTCTACAACACAAGCATAGTTGACGTTTTAATGCTGCAGTTCCTAAAGTTCCTCTACCAACAAGGTACAGGCCATGGATGTGTGGCCCTACTTAATGGGTAACCACTGCACCTCAGAGGACATGAAGCTGGGTCAAGACACATGGTACATCATGTCCGGCCTCCCAAAGCGGCCCAGGGCCAGGAGGGGGAGGAGTCATGGGGCAAAAACATGGAAAGTTGCTACACGGAAGGAAGAACAGGAGAGCAGTGCATCAGAATCTGAAGGACACAGAGAGAAGGGTGAGGAGGATGAGACGAGGCCACAGAGTTTAGGTCAGGCCTGAAATCAACCCTGTGGTGTTTGATTCCTTCCTTCCTCCAGGTGCAAACCATGTGGAAGCACCAGCGTTCTTTTTTTTTTCTTTTTTTGAGACAAAGTCTCACTTTGTCGCTCTCGGTAGAGTGCTATGGCATCACAGCTCACAGCAACCTCAAACTCTTGAGCTCAAGTGACCCTCTTGCCTCAGCCTCCCAAGTAGCTGGGACTACAGGAATCCACCACAACACTTAGCTATTATTTAGAGATGGGGTCTTGCTCTTGCTCAGGCTGGTCTCAAACTTCTGAGCTCAGGCAATCCACCCACCTTGGCCTCCCAAAGTGCTAGTATTTTTCTGAGTATTGAGATAAAACATGTAAAATGCCAAACAGGTAGCGAGTGTTTAATATGGCAGAAATTACTGTTATTTGGTTCCTAGTGAAAGAATTTTCTAGTTCTTCTACAAATGACCCGAAAATGAAAAAAATGCATTTTATATACACATATACCTATATCTAGCTTTCATTTTTAAAGTGAAATTCATTAGCTTGGAAACAAATGTTCACATAATACAGTAGAACAAATGATACAGCACAAGAGAATTCCCCACTCACCCCCGCAATCCAGTTTTAATGGATCCAGCCGAAGCCTTTGAGATGTATGTAGTATTTTCCCACTCGAAGGAAACTTCAAGAGGACAAGGACTCCTGTCACTCTGTGCAGTCCTATATCCCTGGTACACAGCCTGGCTCAGAGCAGTCTCTTAATAAATATCTGTTGAATAGTTCTCGGAATCCTTTCTCAGCCATCATCTGAAGGGCACAACCTCACAAAATGTGAAGTTGACAATGCATGGCTTATATTATCCCACTCTACAGCAAACTGAGGCTCAAAGGAATTAAGTGACCATTCCAAGGTCATATGGCTAGAAAAAATGTCAATCTCATGATTCGTGAATCAAGAGAGACCTAGAACGGAGCTCCCCAAGCTCCCAAACCAGGACATGTTTCCCTATGGCATGTGCATCAAATATAGCCTGCAAATAGTGAAACAATACAGTATGCAAAAATAACACAGCACAAGCAGGCCCCAGCTGTGGCTGAATGACACTCACTAGGTCACTAATTTTGGTAGCTCAACTGTGGATGGAAATGTTATGTTCAAAACAGTGAAGTGATTTCTGATCAAAAACACATGCTCTGCATTTAACTAGCAACATAAATTCAGAGACACAAGCTACTCTTTGACCTCATATAAGAGACTTCTCTACAGAAGCTGCTCCCAGTGCTGGCAGGGACTGTGGGACTTACCTACCTCCTGCCCAGGCCTCACTGGTAATGGCCAGGCTTTAACTCCCCAGGGCAGCACCTAGAGTGACAGGCTACTCTACAAACTTGAGCTGTAGGAACCACATCTTAAGGGAGAGGCCATCAGCCACTTGGGGCCTTATAGAGACAACAATTAAAATCAGAGCTGTCTTCAAAGGGAAAATGCAGGGAAAACTTAAGCAGGACTTTGTTCTTTCATACTTGTATACCCTCTTTAAAATTCCACTGTAATGTTTTTGGAGGACTTGGCTCTGCTAATTGGTTCTTCTGGTCTCTTCTCATTTTAATCCCTCTGGGTCCTCTTCCTTTCCTCACTCCCCCTTAATTTATAATGCTGGATCTTTCTAGACACCTCTTTTCTCCAAAGGAAAGGCACTATGTCAATCTAATAGAAAAAAGTATTAATATTCATGTGCATACTTAATACCCAGTGCGAGCCAAATGAGGAGGAGGCAATATATTCTTTCAGACCTGCTCTAAGGTCTTATTTAGTGAACTCAAAAGGAGATGACTTCAGATCCTGAAACTCCTAGAAAAAGAATGAGATATCAGGATACTGGGTTCTATTGCCACCTAATAGTCACATGACCCAGCCTATTTCCTTACCTATAAAATAAGAAATTAGAAAAATAAGCACAAAACTACTTCATGTCTAAGTCATTAAAACAATAACAACCAACACTTAGATAGAACCTATATTATATGCAAGATGCTATCATGAATGCTTTACAGTCATTAACTCATTTAATCGTCTAAATAACCTTAGCATGTTGGTACTATTATTACTGCATTTTATATAAGGGAAAACACAGGCACAGAGGACATAAAAGACTCACCCAAGACCCCCAGCTAGTGAGTGACAGATCCAGGATCTGAACCCAGGCAGGCTGGCCTCAGAGTCTGTAGACAAATCAGAGTGCTACACTGCCTCCCATGCAATGGGCATTCTAACATTCCAAAGGGGTCAGGGGAGGGGAAATCACAATAGTGTGAATTCAAGCAGCTTTAACTACAGGACCCACCATCACAGAGTAATCCAGAGTTAATAACCCACTGAGACTATTCAAACACCACCAAACACTCCTCTATAAACATTTCCTCTGAAGATTAGAGTTAAGCCACTCATTTAAAGGAGCCCAGAAGGGTATTAGTAGCCCACTGTAGAGCTGATTCTTGTCTGTCAATTCAAAATGTTGTAAATGAAGACAGTTTTTAAGAAGTACATTTTTACAATCAGGCACATGTTTCCTGGAAATTTTTACTTTTGTCAGCTAGGCTCCCAAATAATTTAGATCTGCTTTACAGCCTATATTATCTGACTCGATTAGTTCATTGTTTTCTTTCTGTAAGACTTGGTCTCAAATATGTACCATATGATGTGAGCCACAAGATGGTGCTCTAATACAGGAAATGAACTGCTGAGCTTAGTCCTAGCACACATGATTAGCGTTTCAGAAATAGTAATATTCTCCCCTGTATGATCACACAGCTCTTCCAAAGCATTTTGTTCACATCTCATTTGGACATGGGAGTTTCCATACACTTACTTTCGGAGGAAATCTTCCAATCCCTGCCGACGCTGATCCACATGCTGGCGATTGTTCATGTTGAAAAACAAGTTTTTAGATGGAAGTTCTGGCACTTGTCTTATGAGAAAGAAAAAACACATTTTAAAAGATCAAATTGAGGTGGCTTCATTACAGAAAATCCCTCAAAGTGAGGGCAAATTGTGTACGATGACAATCTCACAGATATTATTCCAAATTGCATAGTTATATAATAAGGATATAAAGAAATCAGTTAGGCTCAGTGCCCGTAGCTCAGTGAGTATTGTATAGTTACATAATAAGGATATAAAGAAATCAGTTAGGCTCAGAGCCCATAGCTCACCTAACTGCGAGCATTACTTTCAAGGATCAATCACAAAAAGTAACAAATCCTAAGGTATAAATGTCCGGTGAGAGTTCAGGGTCACCAGTTGGCATTTCAACATCATCCGCTTAGCTGGACACATATACCCAGACTGGCGGGTTCAAGCCTGGCCCGGGCCTGCCAAACAACAATGACAACTACAACCAAAAAAATAGCTGGGCATTATGGCAGACTCCTATAAACCCAGCTACTCGGGAGGCTGAGGCAAGAGAATCGCTTAAGCCCAAGAGTTGGAGGGTGCTGTGAGCTGTGATACAACAGCACTCTATCGAGGGTGACAAAATGAGACTCTGTCTCGAAAAAAGAAAAAAAAGAAATTAGTTAAAGAAAAACCCATCTTCAAATATTTCTGAGATCTTTCATGTCACTACTTATAAAAGCTGGTGGATGTCAAGTAATAAATTTTAAAATCAGATTCAAAAGCTACAAAACTAACTCAAGCTATATATTGCAATCAAGAAGCAAGCCTATAAAAATTTTTCATATCTTATATACCTGAATGCATATAAATTTTTAAATATTAAACAATAATAAAATCTCCTCAATATAGTCCTATTTGTTTTGTTTTGTTTGAGATAGTCTCACTATGTCACCCTGGGTAGAGTGCCATGGCGTCATAGCTCACAGCAACCTCTAACTCTTGGGCTTAAGTGATTCTCTCGCCTCAGCCTCCCAAGTAGCTGGGACTACAGGCGCCCACCACAATGCCAGGTTATTTTTTGTTTTTGTTGCAGTTGTCATTGTTGTTTAGCAGGCCAGGGCCAGCTTCAAACCCACCTACCTCCGTGTATGTGGCTGGCACCCTAACCACCGAGGTATGGGCACCAAGCCACTCAATGTAGTCTTTAAATCACTTACACCAGCAATGCATTACTTTGGAGTCTCTGCCTCAGCCACACAAATTCTCGGTATCTTCTTCGTACACAGGATGTTTTCATTGTAAAACACATGCTATTAGTCTGCAGAGAAAAACAGAAAAATGTGAGCCTCGCCTAAGGAAAAAATGTTTTTCTTATACATATAACTCACAATATGATGCCAATATCCATTCTAAATGGAATTTAAACCACCAAAAATATATTTACATTTATGTCATTACTCTGAAATCTTGCACATAAACCCACCAACATAACCCCGGGATGATATGAATGAGCGGTGAGGTCCCAAGGCAGGGCGTGACCTGGCCCCTCTCTGCGTCCTGAAGGAGCCTCCGGCTCACCTAACTGTGAGCACTAATTTCAAGGATGAATCACAAACAAATCCTAAGGTATAAATGCCCGGTGAGAGCTCAGGGTCACCGGTTAGCATTTCAACATTATCCACGTAGCGGGAGGAGCCTTTGGGGATTAGAGACATCTCCTTAAGGTTCTTCACAGGACATCACAAAAGCCTTCATTTCCTGGGCACAGCCATCCCTAGAGACCACACAAACTGCCAGGAATCCTGAAATCACGTTTTTTTTTGCAGTTTTTGGCCAGGGCTGGGTTTAAACCTGCCACCTTTGACATATGGGGCCACTGCCCTACTCCTTTGAGCCACAGGCACCACCCCCTGAAATCACTTTTAAACTCAACAACAGCATTTCCTTTCCTAGCTGTGAGAGAGAGTGTGATCTGCACCGGGGGTGGCAGGGTAGCAGCTGGTACAGACGACAGGCAGATCAGAACTACAGGCCTGGCTCTGCTACAGGGAAGTCACTTACACTTGTTTCCAGAGTGTCAAAAAATGAGACAAGTTAGTACATATCTGTCTTGCAGGGCGATTGTGAGAACTGATGATAAGCACTTGGCAAATGTTATCTATTACTATTATTATTAGTTACTAAGTGTTGGTTTCCTTCCAGCTACCCTAAGGCAGAGTTGGAAAAAGCCACCTATAGAGTCCCCATCCTAAGCTAAGCAACCATGCTTTTCCTTTCAGTAACCACAAGATATTCTCCTTTGGGTAAACCGTGACACCAGGAAATATCTGAGTCTACTGGCTTCTGAAAATAAGAATATCTCTATTCTCTACATTTATTTGAAAATTCTATTTTATAATCTGTATATTACCAAATAAGAAATAATTTTCTCCCCAAATTTATATTATTTCAAAAAATTATTATTCTAGGGGCTGGGCACAGTGGCTTACACCTGTAATCCTACCACTCTGGGAGGCTGAGGCAGATGGATTGCCTGAGCTCATAGGTTCAATACCAGCCTGATACACAGCAAGACTACGTCTCTAAAAAAAAAAAAATTAGCTAGACATTGTGGCAGGTGCCTGTAGTCCCAGCTACTCTTAAGCCCAAGATTTTTGAGGTTGCTGTGAGCTGTGACACCATGGCACTCTACCAAGGGCAAAAAAATTGAAACTCTTGTCTCAAAAAAATAAATAAATAAAATAAGCCCAAAACTTGTTTATTTTCGGAAAATCTAAGTAATTATGTGCAAAATACTCCCATAAAATACACGGCACAGTTCCCGGTATTCCTGAACTTTATAAAGGACAGAAGACCTCAGAATGAAGAGAGGGTAAGAGACTCACCTTTAGCCACTGGTCTAAATCCCACTATCTTTGATGATATGGCAGCAAAACACACTGGTGGGAATTCATGGCACAATAACATTCATGGATGAATTTCAGAGCACACCAGCTGCTCACCCTAACATGCTCCCTGGGGACTAAGCCAGCAAACCATCTTACAAGAAAATCAGTGCCTTAATGAGGCCTGAGCAGGTGTCTCTCAGGACCCTCCCCAGAGAGTACCAGACCACTGCAGAGACTCCTGGCATCTCAGGTACCGGCTGGGCCAGTTTAAACTTCTTTAATTTCTCTGCTCACAATCATTTCAGATTTCAATAACTGAAGATCCACCTGGCACCTACATCAGACTAAGGTCCATCGTAAATCCTTCATTTCCAGCAGAGGTTAAAGGCATATCTATGATGGACAACCCAGCTCTAAGTCTACTAGTTTAAGTTTCCAAATAAGGTTAAAGTTTCAGAGTTGAGTGATACCATTTCTCTTGAGGTTAATTTAAATGAATCAAGCCCCAGCTTCTCTACCTGCAAAGCTCTATGGGTACAGAATTCAAAAGAGGCCAACTATAACCCTCCAGCCTCACTATTCACTTTTTTTTTTCTTTGAGGTGGAGCCCTGTTCTGTTGCCCAGGCTAGACTGCAGTTGGAAAATGCTGGACTAAACTGGTATAGTGAATACCGAAACCCAGCCATCGTTGGGTTTTTTTTTTTCCCTTCTTCTATCTTTTCTTTTTTTTCTCAAGGTTCCTCACCTCCCAAGTAGCTGGACTGCAGATGCACGCCTCCGTGCCCAATTAAATTTGCATTTTTTGGAGGAATGGTGTTTCACTATGTTCCCCAGGCTGGTCTCAGACTTCCAGACCCAACTGATCTTCCCTCCTCAGCATCCCAATGTGCCCACCGTCCACTTTTAATAGTAGAACAAGGGGAGGCCTCTTGAGGATTCAACTATACTGAGATCACTAATTAAGTTCCTCTAAATCTATTTTCTGTTTCTGATATCTACCAATCCAAATTTATCCATTGTCAATTTATTAGCATTTCAGAGAAGTGCCAAAAACACCATCAAATAATATTTGGGGAAGCCACCATTTCTGGCTCCACATGGAGATTTCTGAATTCACGTCATGCTATTTATACGGCAGAGAAGAATCTATACTTTCATTAACTCCTGGGAGTAATTTAATTTTCATACCTATAATAAAGTATGTGATAAGAACTCACAAGTTTTTTTGTTTTTGTTTTTGAGACAGAGTCTCATGTTGTCACCCTCAGTAGAGTGCTGTCACATCACAGCTCACAGCAACAGAAAACTCTTGGACTCAAGCCATACTCCTGCCTCAGCCTCACAAGTAGCTGGGATTACAGGTGCCTGCCATAAAGCCTGGCTATTTTTTAAAGGCAAGGTCTCGGGGAGCACCTGTAGCTCAGTGGGTAGGGCACTGGCCACATACACCAAGGTTGGTGGGTTCAAGCCTGGGCCAAGCCAGCTAAAACAACAATGACAACTGAAACAAAAAAAAATAGCCAGGCATTGTGGTGGATGCCTGTGGTCTCAGCTACTTGGGAAGCTGAGGCGAGAATCACTTAAGCCCAGGAGTTTGAGGTTGCTGTGAGCTGTGATACCACGGCACTCTACCCAGGGCAATTGCTTGAGATTCTGTCTCAAGAAAAAAACAAAAAAACAAAAAGGGCAGTGCTCGTAGCATAGTGTGTAGGGCACCAGCTGCATACATGCAGACTGGTAGGATCGAGCCTTGCCTGAGCCTGCTAAACAACAATGACAACTGTAAGTACAACAACAAAAACAGCCAGACGTTGTGGCAGATGCCTGTAGTCCCAGCTTCTCGGGAGGCTGAGGCAGGAAAATTGCTTAAGCCTAGGAGTTAGAGGTTGTTGTGAGCTGTGACACCACAGCCCTCTACCGAGGGCAATATAGTCAGACTCTGTCTCAGAAAAAAAAAAAAAAAAAGATGAGGTCACAGGGTGTCACTCTAGCTCAGACTGGTCTCAAACTCCTGAGCTCAAGCAATCCACCCACCTTGGCCTCCCAGAGTGCTAGCATTATAGCCACTGTGCTAGGCCACTTACAGGTTTTTTTATAGAGAAAATTAAAAAGCAACTAAAGAATTCCATTTTGCTTCAAGTGCTTATTCTTATACACTCATAATTTCCACACAGAACGCAACTCTGATGTGAGCTTATGAGTAAACCCAAAACAAATAAAACTACATGGCATACAGCATAATCAAAAAAAAGTTCTGAGTTTTCACTTTGTTTACTTCCTAAGGTGAGGAAAAGATAAAAGAAGGAGGAAAAAAAAAAATCTATGGCTAGTGCTTGGGTGTCCAGTATGCCAATTTAGCTATTTACAATGAGAAGATTAAATGATAGCTAACTTCTACTTCACTTGTGCTATGAAGTCACAGATACAATCTGAGCCAATTTCTATGCTCTCAAATTTATGGGTTTTGTTTTTTGAGACAGAGTGATCTCACTCTGTCGCCCTAGGTAGAGTGCCATGGCATCATAGCTCACAGCAACCTCAAACACTTGGGCTCAAGTGATCCTCTTGACTCAGTCTTGACTGGGAGTGCAGGTGCCTGCTACAGTGCCCAGCCAGCTTTTCTATTTTTGGTAAAGATAAGGCCTCACCCTTGCTCAGCCTGGTCTCAAATTCCTTAGCCCAAGTACTCAACCTGCCTTGGCCTCCTAGAGGGCTAGGATTACAGGCACAAGCCACTGCACCTGGCCCTCCCTATCCTCCCAAATTTGAACTCATTTAGTTTTCATTTGATTTAAGTAGGAAAAGTGACTATTAAGACCAGGAGCCAATAAACTATCCAGAGGGCCAAGGCCAAATCTATTCTGCCACTTGTCTTGGTCCAAAATTTTATTGGAACACAATTATGCACATTCATTTATGCATTATCTATGACTCTTTTCCACCAGGACTGGAGAGCCCACAAAGCTGAAGATATTTACTACCTTTACAGAAAAGGTTTGCATACCCCTTGTTCACGATGGTCACAGAGAGCCACACACTACACAGTTCAAGTTGTATCCAAGCAAGGTACATCACTTCTAGTTGTTTACTGATCATATTAATTACTACGAATCTAGACAAATTAACTGCAAATTAATTGCACATATTCATTTCCTACTTTCTGATTCTAAGTATAAAACACTACACATCTCTTTTCCAGAGAACTCTATATTCTCTCAAAATTAAAGATTTATTAGACATTATATTATCTAGAAATATGCTATAGCAGATCATAAACAAATACCATTAATGAGCTATTAATACTCTTTAACCATGAATTCTGAACCCAGTCACATGTTCATAGGTGAATGTAATAAACATTAAAATGTGAGTCTGAACACAGCTACAATAAGGAATTCAAATGAGTCATTTTTCAACTTTAGTTAACATCTTACTATTTCATTTAAGATACAAGCATTAGTTGTAATAATTCAAATTCAGTTCTTTGAATTAAGAATACTTTAAATACATAAAATTTCAGTTTTACATAGTGTCCCATAAAATGTATGCTACCTAATATTTTATTAATATTAAAGACTAGCTATATACTTACATGAATACATATCTCGTAGTCAATGTAAGAATGCCAAAAGTCCTCCTTCTGAATCCTAGGATCTCGAACCCAGACGCTTACAAATTCCTGTAAGGACATCATAAACAGAAATACGCTTCAGAATTGCAAGCCGACTAGAAAGAGCTGAGGGAAAAGACTGCACTAGAACAAAACTGAAACAAAGCTATAATCCTTTAAAAAACAAGAAGTGAAGTTAATGAATCAGGCACCACAGGCAAGTTCAGAAAACACTTGCGCCACAAGTGGAATTTTTAAAATAATGCAATACTGAGCTGAGTACACTTTTAAAAATTTTTGCAGGTTATTTGAAGGCAATAATGTGTACTCTGTAACTGATTTTTAATTTTTAGTCATGAAAAATAGGTTTACTGGTTTGGTCCCTATAGCTCAGCAGCTAAGGCACCGGCCACATACCCCAAAGCTGGCAGGTTCAAACCCAGTCCGGGGCTGCCAAACAACAATGACAACTACAAACAAAAAATAGCCAGGTGTTGTGGAGGGTGCCTGTAGTCCCAGCTACTTGGGAGGCTGAGGCAAGAAAATTGCCTAAGCCCAAGAGTTTGAGGTTGCTGTGAGCTGTGATGCCATAACACTCTACCCAGGGCGACATAATGAGACTCTGTCTCAAAAAAAAAAAAAAAGAAAAGAAAAGAAAAAATAGGTTCACCTTTTCTCAAATTCTTTTTTTTTGGGGGGGGGGCTGGGGCTGGGTTTGAACCCACCACCTCTGGCATACAAGACTGGCACCTTACTCCTTTGAGCCACAGGTGCCACCCCCTTTTCTCAAATTCTAACAGCAGTCATTTCTTACTTGCTTTATCTCTCTAAATTAAAACTATGGGCCCTGCCTGGTTAAATCACTTCCCAGAACACAAATAATCAAGGGTAACAAAGGTCATGTGAAAGTAAGCAATGAGAGCTGAAATGAACTTCGTGCATACACATATAACTCAGCCTCACAAGATTAAGTGGTAACAACTTATTACAGAAAGATGACTTTATTTTACACACTACTTCTTTTTTTTTTT
>NW_003852423.1:8495165-8531162 GCF_000181295.1 Otolemur garnettii | reverse complement strand
GTGGGTCCAGTTTCAGTCTTCTACAGGTTGCCAGCCAGTTCATCCAGCACCATTTGTTAAATAGGGAATCTTTTCCCCACTCAATGTTTTTAATCGGCTTGTCAAAGATCAGGTACCGGTAAGTAGTTTGATTCACCTGTTGGCTCTCTATTCTGTTCCATACATCTACCTCTCTATTTTTGTGCCAGTACCATGCTGTTTTGATCACTATGGATGGATTTGTAGTATAGTCTGAGGTCTGGTAGTGTGATTCCTCCTGCTTTGTTTTTATTCCTGAGTAATGTCTTGGCTATTCTTTACACACTACTTCTCTATTTTTAAAATATATTTCCCATACATTAAACCACTTCATCTTTGTAGTATTTCTGTGTTACAGGTAAGAGTTAGAAATGTAAAAAAAAAATTATATACAGAGGATAATTTTGTTCCTTTGTAAATGAACAAATGTAAAAATGCGAAATATGGAATAACATTTAAAATAATACTTTTCAAAAAGTGCTTGTGACTAAACAGGTTCAGTTCAAAATGCAAACATGTACAAAAAAATGTATGAGGTCTGACATGATAAATTTTAGAGTATAACTTAGTGATCATAAATTTGCTAACTGAATTTCATTTTAAATATTTTAACTTTTTGTTAAGACTGGGGCCTCCAGCCTGAAATTTAGGCCTCTCTTGCTGCTTTGTTTGGGAACATCTGTGAGCAGAAGAGTAAGAAAGATTATGGGGATGCAAAAGCATCTCCATTTGCTATGCAAATAATGAAATGAGAGTTTTCACAGGACTTTTATTTTATTTTATTTTTTTGAGACAGTGTCTCAAGCTGTCAGCCTCAGTAGAGTGCTGTAGCATCACAGCTCACAGCAACCTCAAACTCTTGGGCTTAAGCGATCCTCTTGCCTCAGCATCCCAAGTAGCTGGAACTACAGGCACCCACCATAACACCTGGCTATTTTTTTTGTTGTTGCAGTTGATGTTGTTTTAGCTGGCCCAGGCTGGGTTTGAATCTGCCAGCCTTGGTGTATGTGGCTGGCGCCCTGCCCACTGAGCCACGGGCACCACCAAGAGGACTTTTAAAAAATAAGAAAAACAGTCTATATTCCCTGAAAGGAACTTTGACCACCTATCAAGTTTCATCTTCTAGGACAACATATGCTCGCATATCCTTGCATTTAAGACCTCTGCATCCTTGCTTGTTTTCAGTATATAAGGCATTATGACTTAAAGTTTCAAAGACTTATTTCAAAACCCCTTCATGGGGCAGCACCTGTGGCTCAAGGAGTAGGACACTGACCCCATATACCAGAGGTGGCAGGTCCAAACCTGGCCCTGGCCAAAAACTGCAATCAAAATCCCTTCATTATGTATCTTAAAAAATAATGTAGGAGACAGAGAAACAGAATAAAAACAAGACAATAATATACTGATGCTCTAATCATTTAGGCCATTATTTATTGGGGGGGGGTTGGACATTACTTCTTAAAAGCACATTCTAAATTATAAGGACTATAAAAACAATTTTTTTCTTGAGACAGTTTCACTGAGTAGAGTGCTATGGCATCATAGCTCACAGCAACCTCAAACTCATGGGCTCAAGTGATTCTTTCACCTCAAGACTCCCAAGTCCCCCCTGGGACTAAAGGGATGCACCACCATGTCTACCTACTTTTTTTCTATTTTTAGTAGAGATGGGGTCTCGTTCTTGCTCAGGTTGGTCTCCAACTCCTGAGCTCAAGCAATCCACCTCCCTGGGCCTCCCAGAGTGCTAAGATTACAGGCCTGAGCCACTGCACCCAGCCTATAAAAATGATTTTTAAAGTAAAGTATCCATAATATGCCCTAATTACATATAGTGTGATTGGGTAAGAGATAAAGTAGATCCTGCCCAGAGACCAAAATAGAAGCAAAATCCAGGCTCGGAACCTGTGGCTCAAGTGGCTAAGGCGCCAGCCACATACACCTAAGGTGGCAGGTTTGAATCCACCCAGGCCCGCCAAACAATGATGGCTGCAACCAAAAAAAAACATAGCCAGGCGTTGTGGTGGGTGCCTGTGGTCCCAGCTACTTGGGAGGCAGAGGCAGGAGACTCACTTAAGCCCAGGAGTTGGAGGTTGCTATGAGCTGCGATGCCACAGCACTCTACCCAGGGGAATAGCTTGAGGCTCTGTCTCAAAAAAAAAAAAAAGAAAGAAAGAAGCAAAATCCAGGCACTGTGCTCTTAGTCTATGTTTTTCATCTGTTTCTGTCAACGTGTATGTGTGTGCATGTGTGTATGTTTAACTCATTCACTTATAGTGCTTTTCACATACTTACAGTTCTTAGAATGAATGAATCAATCATCAGTGAATCAATATAGAGAAAAACAAATAGGTTTGGAATAGGAAAGAAGACCACAGGTTTAGAGTGGACCATGCTGCTCATCCTCACCCCCAACCCTAAACACACACACTCAGAGCTGCATCCTGACTTGCATGGGCTCTTGGCACTTCTCCCTCTCTGGGTCCTTCCCTCCACAAAAAAAGTATAGTTCCGGAGGAGACAGGTTCAGTGACCATGAGCACTACCATATGCTGCATCCTCCTCAGCAACCACTGCCCCGAGTGCAGTGTCATCATGATCTCGAGGACAGCGTTTTGCTGTGATCTGCATCATAAGAATAACTCTGCAGCCAAATGATTGGACCATACTCAGTTTAGAGATGACAGATACTTAGGTGGCTGCTGGAATTGAGGAATTTTCTCCACACTGTGCCACCCAAATAAAAATCAAATAAACTATAGGGAGAAGCAAGATGGCGACCGAGTAACAGCTTCCTTGCAACTGGGCACAGTGAGACTGGCTGGTGGGATCTGCCCAGAAACATCCCTTTGGGGACACAAGGAGTTAGCGAGAGACTTCTGGACCCCATGAGAAGGACAAAAGCAGTGGAGAACAAGACTCATAGAAACCCTACTCCAGAGGCACAGTAACTTAAAGAGCAAGAGGAAGTGAAAGGAAAATTAGGGCAAGGAAACAAACAAAAGAAAGGGACTCATGAGGAAGAACCAGCAGAAAAATCCTGGCAATATGAAAAACCAGTCCAGAGCAAACCCCTCAAGGGACTGTGAGGTAGCTACTGCAGAGAATTCCACCTATAAAGAAATGTTAGAAATGACAGAAAGAGAATTTAGAATACAGATGATGAAAACTATGAAGGAAATGATAGATACAATGAAGGAAACTGCTGATAAAATGGAAAATAACCAAAAGGAAATCCAAAAACAGAATCAAATAAGAGATGAATAATATGAAGAATATAGAAAGGATATAGCAGAGCTAAAGGAACTGAAACAGTCAGTTAGGGAACTTAAAGATGCAATAGAAAGTATCAACAACAGATTAGACCATGTAGAAGAAAGAATCTCAGAGGTAGAGGACAAAGCTCTTGAGATAACCCAGATAGTTAAAGAGGCAGAAAAGAAGAGAGAGAAAGCAGAACATTCACTGACAGAATTAAGGGACTTAATTAAACTGAAAAGCTTCTGTACAGCTAAGGAAACAACAACCAAAGCAAATAGACAACCTACACAATGGGAAAGGATATTTGCATATTTTGAATCAGACAAAAGCTTGATAACTAGGATCTACAGAGAATTCAAATTAATCCACATGAATAAAATCAACAATCCCATATATCAACAGGCAAGAGACATGAACAGAACTTTCTCTAAAGAAGATAGACAAATGGCTAAGAAACATGAAAAAATGCTCATCATCTCTAATTACTAGAGAAATGCAAATCAAAACCACCCTGAGATACTATCTAACCCCAGTGAGAATGGCCCACATCACAAAATCTCAAAACTGCAGATGTTGGCGTGGATGTGGAGAGAAGAGAACACTTTTACACTGCTGGTGGGACTGCAAACGAATACAACTTTTTTGGAAGGAAGTATGGAGAACTCTCAAAGAACCCAAGCTAGACCTCCCGTTTGATCCTGCGATCCCATTACTGGGCATCTACCCAGAAGGAAAAAAATCCTTTTATCATAAGGACACTTGCACTAGACTGTTTACTGCAGCTCAATTTACAATCGCCAAAATGTAGAAATAGCCTAAATGCCCACCAACCCAGGAATGGATTAACAAGCTGTGGTATATGTATGCCATGGAATACCATTCAGCCATTTAAAAAAAAATGGAGACTTTACATCCTTTGTATTAACCTGGATGGAAATAGAACACATTATTCTTAGTAAAGCATCACAAGAATGGAGAAGTATGAATCCTATGTACTCAATTTTGATATGAGGACAATTAATGACAATTAATGACACCTTGGGGGTGGAGGAAAGGGAGAGCAGAGAGAAAAAGAAGGAAGGAAGGGTGGGGGAAAGGAAGAGCAGAGAGAGGGAAGGAGGGAGAGGGGTGGAGTCTTGGTGTGTGCCTCACCTTTTGGGGACAAGACACGATTGTAAGAGGGACTTTACCTAACAAATGCAACCAGTGTAACCTGGTTCCTTGTACATTCAATGAATCCCCAACAATTAAAAAAAATCAAATAAATTAAATATTAGTATAAGAAAATAGTTCCCCAAAGAATAAATAAATAAATAAGAAAAAAAGTAGAGTTCATAGTTCAGAACTACACTGATATAAAGATGAATATATTAATAGTACATGCTAAAACCTTTTGACCCAAAACTCATTTTATTCTTCTGACTTTAAAAGAAATTAAAACATTTTCATGGGGCCCCAAAAGGAGTGTGGGCCCTGAGCACTGTGCCTAATGAAGACAATGGCCCTGCTTTCATTCTGAGCCAACAGGATGCTGACAACATCAGTCAAGGTCATCCTGGCCCTTTTCAGCCAGGCTATGGTGATGGGTCCCCATCACCAGATCACATGTAAGCCACGTTCCCTCAGAGGGTGTTGGCAGTTCCATTTTTCCACTGAAGAAGCAGAAGTTCTTGGCTACACCAAAAAGGAAAATTAACTATTTCCAACAGTTCTATGTTCCACATTAACTATAGAAGACATGTACCTGTGAGCCTGTGGGCCTTCAAAGACAGTAAACAAAAATGAAAAGACAAGGAAGCACGTTTCTCAATTTGCTACAAATATGTGATTTAAATAAAAAGGTTTCTGAACTAAAACTGTAAAATCTGTGGGTACCACATACCCTGACCACTCACCATATTATTAATCAATGATAGTAGTAATCACAAATAACCCAAAGGAAAAAATCAGAGCTTCCTCCTCGTCCCATTTTTTGGCTATTGTCTAGTTATTAACATAGAAAATTTGGGGCAGCATGTCCCTTTTCATGGAAAGAAAAGTGAATCTATAGTCATAAGACTAGGCGTAGGCACAGTGCCCATAGCCCAGTGAGTAGGGTGCCGGTCACATACACTGAAGCTGGCAGGTTCCAGCCTAGCCCGGGCCTGCTAAACAAAAATGACGACTGCAACCCCCCCAAAAAATAGCCAGGCATTGTGGCAAGCACCTGTAGTTCCAGCTACACTCGGGAAGGTAAAGCAAGAGAATCACTTAAGACCAAGAGTTTGAGGTTGCTGTGAGCTGTGATGTCATAGCACTTTACTGAGGGCAACATAGTGAGACTCAGTCTCAAAAAAAAAAAAAAAAGAGTAGGGGTAAATCCTGGCTCATCCACTTCCTAAACTATGGAGTTATTTGCTGAGCCTCAATTTTAACATCTGGAAAATGGGAATAATTATTATCCAACCTATCTAGCTGTTTGTTGGGTGGGCCAAATTATAAAATACTAGTGAAAGCAATGGGAAAGTTTTCGTTAAGTGCTACATGAAGATGCGGTATCATTACATAGAAAGAAAATGCTTGGGGTTGGCACCTGTAGCTCAGCGACCAGGGCACCAGACACATAGACCGGAACTGGTGGGTTCGAACCCAGCTTGGGCCCACCAAACAACAATGACAACTGCAACCAAAAAATAGGCAGGCATTGTGGTGAGCGCCTGAGGTCCCAGCTACTTGGGAGGCTGAGGCAAGAGAAGCACTTAAGCCCATGAGTTTGAGGTTGCTATGAGCTGTGACTCCCCAGCACTCTACCAAGGGTGACATAATGAGACTCTGTCTCAACAAAAAAAAAAAAAGAAGAAGAAGAAGAAAGAAAGAAAGAAAATGCTTGCCAACCAAAGCATTGAGGTCTTCCCACAGAGGCTATGCTCCTATAGTGCAGCTTAGGCTCTCTTAGAAGACTTGTACCTGGCACATCAATTGGCATTAAGCAATTAAGAAATATTAAATATATATATTAATTTCAAAACCCAGCAGCGAACACTCTAACATAATTTTTCAGTAAAAGGCAAAGTGACCTAATGATTTCACAGTACTTGCTCAGAATAGGTACCTCGTAATATGTGTAAAAGGAATGAATAGCGTACTGACAAATTGTGGTAAAGAATCTGTTTTCCTCATCTCATTGGGTTGGAATTCTTAGACTCTACCATTATAGCTCCTTAAGTCTAATTTTTATATAGCAAAGGCTATATATATGGAGTATAAATTCTGGAACCATGATGGGGGCAAAAAAAGTCTTCTAAGAATACAGCGATGCATTTTAAATGCATACTCAAAGTTCACTGCAGTAGTCCAAACATATTTTGTTTCAATCCTGAAAATCTTTAATTTGGTTGGAGTGCTAAATACCACTATATTTTTGTGGATGGTAAGTTTTCTTACTTCTCTGGTCCCTGAAATGTTGACTCTGTGCCCAAGGGTCATCCTATACTGCCATTCTTCACATCCTGTTGCAATTCTAGGGTGACCTCATCCAAATGCATTCAATCAACTGACTTGAGCTGATGACCCCACAGCCCCATCCCAGTCCTAGCATCATTCCCATGTATCTAGCCTCTGGCCTGATCCACAGAGAAGTCCCATGAGCACTCAGCATGCACAGCCTTCCTGTACCACCTAGCTCCCTTCTCCCTAAAGCATCGCCCATTGACCTTAGCCAGAAATGCAAGTCCCCCATACTTCTGTTTCACTCCCCCCTAAAATCCATACTGACCAAGTCCTTCAGATTCACTCTCCTAGGAGCCACCCACAGCTCTATTTCCTCTGCTACTGCCTTGGTTTAAGGGCCTATTGCCCAGCATTAATGCAAGAGCAACTAATGTATCTCTGTGTCCATATCCAATGCATTCCCCACACCAAGACAAAAATGGTTCCAAAACTTATACAACTGGCAATATTGCTTCCCTGCTAAAAATCCTTCAAAGGCTGCCCCATAACTTTCAAGATGAAGACTCCAAAATCCTTAGGTAACACAAGACAGCCTTTCATGATTTTCACTCTACTTATCTCTGGAGTCTAAGCTTAGGTCCCCATATACAACATGCCATTTCGCAATTCTGTGCCTTTGGACACACTTTTCTCTCAGCCTGGATCGCTGTTTCCACCCTATTTCCTTTTTTTGGTTTTGTTTTCTCTTTCCTTTTACAATTATTTCCTCATTCCAATTTATTTTTCAAATGCAACTCAATCACCACTCCTGGAAACCCTTCTCAGATTCAGCTAGTCTGAGTTCTTTGTCTCTCCTAAGTCCCTAACACCTCTGTGCACATCTGTGGCATAGTCCCTACACACCACCCTTAAGCTTACAATACTATAATTACCTGCAGGCCTCCTGCACCAGACACTAAGGGCAGCTTAGGCTGTCTTGTAAGACTTGAGCTCTTCACACACTCAATACATTCCATTAATATCATTTAGTGAATAAATGAATGCCTATAGAAATAAACAAATAACCTTCAGGAAAAAAAAAAAACGAGATCAAACTTCAGATGAAATAAATAAAAACCTCATCCACTTGGATTCTTGGGCTCCATGAATTAATGATAAGTTATTTAGCAGCTGGTCTAAAGTTCATCTTCATTTAACAAACTCCTGTAACGGTGTGCCAATTAACAGCATAAGGATACAAGGGCAATGTTTAAGATCTATGGGAACAAACTGTTTTCCAGCACGCTAAAGAACTCCAGAAGCACCTATTTACATAGAAATAATTGAAAATCATTCGGATAGCTTCAATAACTTAGTCCCCTAAGACTTGGACCAGGCAACAATTTGTTAGCCTAGTTGGAGTTAAAATATGTACTTGAAAGTAATAAAAGTACATTTATTTTAAAATATTCTATAATTCAGATGGGTCTCCCTCCCTAGCCCTGCAATTAGTAGGAATTAGTGAAGTTTCACCATACTCCCAGCCACGAACAGCACACCCAAGAAGCCAAGGTTCACCTATAATCTCTTAATTAGATGTATCCCTCATGACACTGCCCACCATCCTTCAAGGGAATGTTGACAGCCTGTCAGCCACAGAGGACAGCTCCAGAGCCCCATACCTAGAATCATATGGATTTCCTATGAAAATTGCTTTAGCAGCAGCAGTTAGTCAATTTAATAACCTTATTAAACACTTTAATGACTTCTTGGGCCTAATGACTATATCTAGTATAAAACAAAAAGCCAGGCAGAGTAGAATTAAAAATTTAAACTAACTGATCCTCGATGTTCTCTGTGTGAAAACAGATTTCTGAAGTCAGACAGATGGCTAGATTCTGAAAATCTAATTCCTGTGTTCTCTTCTGATAGTCATGCTCTGATTTCAATGTACCCTGTTTCTCTCCGGCCCCAAGTTCAACCATTGTCTATTTCTACCTTGTCTTTTTCTTTTTTCTTGAGGACTGATATCAGATGAAATTAATAATAAACATAGCTATATACAGCACTTGATGAGTTCCAGGCATGGCACTGTTTGACATGTTTTCCATCATTCTTTACAAAAAGCCTGAGAGCTCAGTAATATTATCCATCCCATTTTACAGATAAGAAACTGACCCAAAGTCAAATGACCAGAAAGACTGAGCTGGATTTCAAACTCAGGTCTGCTTTGTAAGGCTTAAGCAACTGACCCAAAGTCAAATGACCAGAAAGACTGAGCTGGATTTCAAACTCAGGTCTGCTTTGTTCTGAAACCCATGCTTTAAAACATGTTCTATCTAGTGGTTCTTTTAGCAATAATAAATTTTAGGCAATTTCCAATTTCACTCTAATTATATGGCTTTGAAAAGCAGAAAACTATCTGATTTCCTATTAGCTAAAATATCAGTTCAAACAACAAACTCTTCTTCTTTTTTTGAGACAGAGTCTCACTTTGTCACCCTCAGCAGAGTGCCATGGCATCACAGCTCTCAGCAATCTTCCTCAGCTTCCCAAGTTGCTGGGACTACAGGTGCCCGCCACAACGCCTGGCTATTTTTTTGTTGTAGTTGCCATTGCTGTTTAGCAGGCCGGGGCTGGGTTCAAACCCGCCAGCCCTGGTATATGTGGCCGGCACCCTTACCACTGAGCTACGGGTGCTGAGCCAACATACTCTTCTAAACCATTCCTCCAGCCTCTCAAAGCATTGTATTTCATGTTTGTATTACTAGCGCCAATTACAGTACTAGCACACTGTTGAAATCAAGGAAGAGATATAGAATGTTCATAACTTGGAGAATTCACCATAGGAAAGTGATAAATTCTCCCCAAATTGATCAACAGGTTTAACACAATTTCTATAAAAATACTAGCAATATTTTTTGAAGACACAGATAGGCTTAGTCTAAAATGTATATGGAAAAAGACCCTAGAATCGCTAAAATAATTTTGAAAAAGAATAAAGTGGGAGGAATCCATCTTCTTGATGTTGAGGCTACAGATGTCAACACACTGGGGCTACTGGCAGAGGGACAGACATGGAGATCAACAAAGACCTCCACACACACCCAAGTGATTTTTTTATAAAGGTACAGAACAATTCAATGAAAGAGGGAAAGCCTTTTCAAAAAATAATTCTAGAACAAGGGGACAGCCATAGGCCAAAAGACCAACCTTGACCTAAATCTTGCACCTTATGCAAAAATTAACTCAAAATAAATCACAGATTGAAATGTAAATCATAAAACTATAAAACCTTAAAAAAATCCATAGGAGAATATGTGTAAGGCCCAGCACTGGGTGAATAGTTCTCAGACTTGATCCCAAAAAAGCAATCCATATAGGAAAAAAGCAATAAACTGGACTTCACCAAAATTAAAAACCTTTGCTCTGCAAAGGCCCTGTCAACAAGTGGAAAAGACAAATTACAGACTGGAATAATAAAATATTCGCAAATCATACATCTCACAAGGAATTGGATCTAGAATGGCTCTTTTTTAAAAACTTCTGAAACTCTGGCTCGGCGCCTATGGCTCAAGCGGCTAAGGTGCCAGCCACATACACCTAAGGTGGCGGGTTCGAATCCAGCCCGGGCCCGCCAAACAACAATGATGGCTGCAACCAAAAATTAGCCGGGCGTTGTGGTGGGCGCCTGTGGTCCCAGTTACTTGGGAGGTGGAGGCAGGAGACTCGCTTGAGCCCAGGAGCTGGAGGTTGCTATGAGCTGTGATGCCAGAGCACTCTACCCAGGGGGACAGCTTGAGGCTCTGTCTCAAAAAAAAAAAAAAAAACTCCTGAAACTCAACATTTAAAAAAAAAAAAAGAATTCAATTAGAAAATAGGTAAAAGATATGAAGAGACATTTCACCAGGGAGGACGTACAGATGGCAAACAAGCCCATAGAAAGAACTGCCACATCATCTGCCATGAAGGAAATAAAAATTAATACCACAATGTTATATTATACATGCCTATTATGATAAAATTATAATAAAAATTAATACCACAATGTTATATCATACACACCTATTATAGTTTCTAGTTTCTAAAAAATTACCACTATTTTTTTATTTTAGCCATTATGAGAATTTTTAGTTTCATAACCTAAGATAAGCAGGTGCCAACTGTAAAAATATTTATTTAGATTACAATAAAAGGGGCAGGCTCAATGCCTGTAGCTCAAGCAGCTAAAGCGCCAGCCACATACACCAGAGCTGGCGGGTTCAAATCTAGCTCAGGCCTGCTAAACAACAATGACAACTACAACCAAAAAATAGCCAGGCATTGTGGCAGATGCCTGTAGTCCCAGCTACTTGGGAGGATGAGGCAAGAAAATCGCTTGAGCCCAGGAGTTGGAGCTTGCTATGAGCAGTGATGCCACAGCACTCTACCCAGGGTGACAGCTTGAGGCTCTGTCTCAAAAAAAAAAAAAAAAAAAGAAAAGAAAACAATAAAAGGGGCAGGGACAAAAGTAATTTAGCAGAATCTCTAGATGTTAGGTGAATATTAATTTTTCATAGCTTTGATGAGAATTTTCTATCACAAAAAAGGAAAACTTGTTTCAATTTGTTCTTATGTCTTGGGACATCTTTTCCCCTGGTCAAAAGTAGTGCTTTTTACATGTTCATGTATTTAAACTTGGGACTCATTCATTCAATTATGATAAAATACATTACCCACCAACTATGTGCTAGGTACTTTCCTACACAACTAATGATTACAGAATTTACCAATGACTTAATCACCAGAATTCTATTCAAGATCCCCATGTAACAACCTCACAACTGAAATCCAGCCCATTTCACACACTACATTCTTTATAAGTAACACACTTGAAAGGCAGACAGAATGTATCAGATAACCTTCCTTTACGCTATATTTCCCAATAATGGTGCCTCTTTACAGCTTCAAGTATTTAAATGTCATCCTTTGGGGCCAGGGGTGGTGGCTCACACCTATAATCCTAGCACTCTGGGAGGCCAAGGCAGGTGGATTGCCTGAACTCAGGAGTTGGAGATCAGCAGCCTGAGCCAGAGCCAGACCCCATCTCTAAAATTAGCCAGATGTTGTGGTGGGTCCCACCTACTTGGGAGGCTGAGACAAGAGGATTATTTGAACCCAAGAGTCTGAGGTTGCTGTGAGCTATGACGCCACAGCACTCTACCAAGGGTGACAAAGGAAGATTCTGCCTCAAAAATAAATAAATAAATAAATAAATAAATAAATGTCATCCTCTGATGGTTTTGAATAATAATTTCTTTAAAAGCTTTTATTATTTCAGGATAAATGACTATGGATGAGAGTTAGCTAGACGTCCTTTTACGTGACTTATAATAGTTTATGATGTTTCAAGTTTCTTCACATATGTAGTGTCTCAAATCAGGAAGTTACCTTTTCGTATCTCACACTATATTAGGGAAAGTATAGTTTTTTTGTTTGTTTTGTTTTTGAGACAGAGTCTTACTATGTTGCCCTCAGTAAAGTGACATGCCATCACAGCTCACAGCAACCTCAAACTCTTGGGCTTAAGCGATTCTCTTGCCTCAGCCTCCCAAGTAGCTGGGACTATAGGCACCTGCTACAACACCCAGCTATTTTGGGGTTGCAGTTGCCATTGTTGTTTGACAGTCCCAGGCCGGATTCAAACCCGCCAGTTCCGGTGTATGTGGCCAGCACCCTAACCACTGAGCTACAGGCACTAAGCTGGGAAAGTATAGCTTTAAAAAAAACCTCATCTGTAGCAACAAGATATAATTGGCATCCTGCACTGAACTACACCATGAAGATGTAATAGGAAAAATCCAGAGCATGAAAACCTCTGTAGGATAAACAACATAGTTTCTTCCACCAATAAACTGCAAAGGAGAAAAGAGAGAAATAAAGACTTGAAGCAAAACATCAAGCAAAGACTACGTGTGGCCCTTATTTGACTCATAATTAGAACAACTAACTATATAATTTTTTTTCCAAAATAATCAGGGAAATCTGAACACTGCCTGAATATTTGATGATGTGAAGGACTGTTTAATTATTTAAAGTGTGATAATGTGATTCCTTTTTTAAAAAAGATTATTTTTTAGAAATGCATACTGAAATATTTACAGATGCAATTAAGCAAAGTCTAGAATTTGTTTCCAATTCATTGACTGTGTGGTAGCAGGAGGCAATAGGTGTGTGGGGGGAGGCCTTGGCCATAAATTAATAAGTTAATAAATTGTTAAACCTGGGTGACCTTAAGGTACACATGGCTTCCTTATATTATTCTCTCTACTTTGTATATATTTTTTGGTTTTTGTTTGTCTCCTGCCATATTGCCCAGGCTGGAGTGCACTGGCTATTCACAACTGTGATCATGGAGCACCACAGCCTTGAACTCCTGGCCTTAAGACATCCTCCCTCCTCAGCCTTCTGAGCGCCTGGGACTGTAGGTACATACCGCCATGCCTGCATTTACTTTGTCTATGTTTAAAATACCATAATAAACAGTTTTAAAACCATAAAAGGTAAAAAACATGGTGGGAGATGATCCTTAGCAAATTGTTTTATGAAAAAGAACAAATGTGGTGCTATGAAGTATAAGTCAGTCAGATACATGGATCTGAAAGTCTTAAACGTTTGTTTAACATTTATGAATATGGTTACATAATGATATCTTCATTCTCATCTGCCACTAAAAAGTAAGACTGTTCATTACTATAGAAAAACAAAATGTATGAGGGCAAAAAATGGACAAAATTTCAATTAATACACATGGGTACACTGTGGAAATGAAGTCCCCCCTCCTACTGATTTTTTTTTTCTTTTTGGCCCACCTATAAAATATATATACATTAAATATTTTATAAATGTTATTTTTCTCTTTTGGGGGGTAGATGGGATCTTGTTAAGTTGCCTGAGCTGTCAAATTCCTAGGCTCAAGCAATCCTCCTGCCTCAGCTGTCCGATAAGCTGGGCCTACAGGCACATGTCACACACCCAGCTTATGCCAACTTTTAAACATAAACGAAAGTATACTATAAATACTGTTTTGTGTTTTGCTTTATACACTATGTAATCTTTCAGAAATCTTTATAGGTGAGCATGTGCTTGTCAGTATTATTTGTTTTAAAATAAACTTTATTTTACAGCAGTTTTAGCTATAGAGAAAAATTACAAAAACGTACAGAGAGTTCCTATACAGCCCTCTCCCAGTTTCTTCTATTAATATTTTACATTAATATGGTGCATTTGTTATAATTAATGAACCATTATTGATACGTAGTTATTAACTGAAATCCACACTTTATTCAGATTCCTTTAGTTTTAACCTAATGTCATTTATCTGTTCCTGGATCCCACCCAGGACACCACGTTACATTTAGTCATCATGTTTCCTTAGGCACCTCGTGGCTGTGGCATTTTCTCAGACTTTCCTTGTTTTTGATGACCTTGACAATTTTGAAGGGCACTGACAGGTACTTTGCAGAATGTTCCTCAGTTGAGATTAGTCTGATGTTTGTCTCATGATTAGACCGTGTTTTAGGTTTTGGAGAAGAAGACCATAGAGGTAAAGAGAAATTTTAATAACATCATATCAAAAACAAAACACGTACTGTCAACATGACTTACCACTGCTGACAGTAACCCTGATCATCTGGCTGGGGTAGTGTCTGTCAGCTTTCTCCATTGTAAAGTTATTCTTTTTTCATTTCTTAACGAATATGAAGATGAATTTATGTTTACAAATTCATCTCTCTTTTTCTAAGTCACTTCTAGTTTAATCATAGCTGATGAAGATTTTCTTGAAATGTGTTAGAATGCTAAACTGGAACAGTGAGATATTAAGCTACAAATTCTACATGATCTCACTGTTCTAAAAATGATATATGAATATGTATAGAAAAAAGACTGGAAGAAATAGCCCCAATTTGTATTTTCTCCTTTATACTTTCCAAACAAGTTCTGCAGTGATCAATTCTTCTAAAATATAGAAGGAGGAAGAAAAAAAAGAGAAAGGGAAGAAGCTCTTTGTTTGGGACAGGCTCAGGAAAAAATATCCGAGTCCAAAAATACATACATATATATCAGAGTCCTGAAAGTAACTGTAACACAAATGCAGTGCTCAGAATGGCAGCAGCCTGCTCAGAAACCTGGTGTTTGTTGGGAGGATAATATCGTCAGCTGATTTTCTTTCCTTAAAGAATAGGGAAACCAAACTATTCTTCACATAGGAAAACTTAGTAACGGGGTGAAATAGAGATTGAGAAAAGAAAGAAAGGAAGAGAGGGAGGGAAGGGGAGAAAGGGAACAGCAAATGCAGGTCGCGGGGAGAGGGAGAATGTTTTGTCCTGCTTTATTGCTTCCCTTCAAAGTACCCAGTGCCACGAGATACCAGGTGATATCCTTTATTCATTACTGATATTCACTGGTTCCAGCCCAGTCACTTTCTAATGTGCCTCCCAATACCAAAAGCACGCTTTCCTAGAGCAAGTCCAAAATATTACCACCTCTTGAACATACTAACATTACTCCTAGAAGCCATTCATCCAAACGGCACCACATCCCTCCCCTCTCCCTGTAGCCCCCTGTGTCCTCCCTCAGGTCTGGGCTCCTTGTGTTGCTGTGGGCCTCTCCCAGCCCCACTGGGGCCTGCTCCACTCAGGGTGTTCCTCGCCAAGGAACTGATGGATGTACTGTCAGTAAGGTGTCAATAACTGGCAGCTGCCCAGGAGTTGCTGCTATACCCAGTATGAAGTACGTACCCTTAGAAGGGGGAAAGACCCGTATCCTCAAGGTATAAATCTCCAATGGGAGGAGGCAGCTATCATGACCCAGGAGAGCAGGATAGATATGCACCTCCCAACACACACACACACACACTCAAGAGAGGCTTTGCCCACCCTTCGAGTCATGTCACATAGGTAAGAATTTTGTTCCAGTTACACCGAGTGAGCCCTGGGCAGAGGAACAAGCCCACCCAGCCTTTAGGGAGAAAGCAGCAGCATAAAAGGCTCCTGGGCGAGGTCAGACAGACTCCATGAAACAGACCGCGCCCGGCAGGAGAAACTGCAGATTTACACTCCACAGAGGGTGAGTTGGACAAGACCGAGGGAGGGTCCTCAGCAGTGCAGAAGATTCAAACTGCTCACTCTGGACGGTAGAAAATAAAAAGAACACAACGGCCTTGCTCCACAAAGACTCCATCTGAAACGTGCTCCCTGTCACAGCCACCTGCCTTTCCATTTGGATTCGAGGTTCTGTCTCATTAAACAGAAGAGTTGATTCAGTTGGGTCCATCTAATTATTCTTATTAAAATATGTAACCATAATATTTTAATTGTAAATTAAAGTTGCATGCACGAATGAATCCGAATTCATTTCAATTTTACAATGGCCCAGTGCCAAGGCCTTTTTATGGGGAAGATCCATCAGCTTGAATACTGCTCTCCTGGGAATTCAAACCAATGTGCAAATGGAACATGTTTAACTAACAAGGGAGACTCTCACTCCCTTTTCTTCTCTCTCTAGATTTATTGTGGTAATAAAGCTGTTTTAACAAGAGAGACTGCATTTGATTCCTCACTCCCCCATCTTTTTCAAAATTTCAGAATATTAACACCCCCCAAAAAAAATATTAAAAAAAAATAATTACCAAACTCAAGGGTGGTACCACCACTGAGGTAGAACCCAAATGTCACCCCTGGGTTGTATGAATCTTGAACAAAGATGGCAAATGGGTCTCAAATCACACGCCAATCTCATGAATAATTAATACTACGGTATGAGCACTGCACCCTTGGTCTAGATTATAGAACAATCCGTGATACTGATTTTTTTTGTTCTTTTGGTTTTTTTGGAGACAGGGTCTCACTCTGTCACCTTAGGTAGAATGCCGTAGCATCATGAGAGCTCACAGCAACCTCAAACTCTTGGGCTCAAGTGATCCTCCTGCCTCATCCTTCCAAATAGCTGGAACTATATGCACCTGTCACAATACCCGGTTAGTTTTTTTCTCTCTTTAGAAAACTCTTGCTCAAGCTGGTCTTCAACTCCTACGCTCAAGCAACTACCTCAGCCTCCTGAGTGCTGGGATTATAGGCGTGAACCACTGCGCCTGGCCCATGATATTGCATTTGGCCCTCACTAATTTGAGTAGGTGGGACCCAAATTATTTTCCACTAAACAACAATCAGCCACGAGGGCACTGAAAGGCTCAACCAATACCTGCTGTGCTTCTAACTGGCATTAACTACAGTGTGCTGTTGGGATAGACAATGTGATAAAAATACCTTTTATAATTGAGGCTTTCTGAAACCTCTTCTTACCTTCCAAGCTGAGGACTGAAGGATAAGGTGAGAAGTTAGCCAGTCAACACAGTGTGAAGGCTAGGGGAACAGACTACTCTAGGCAGTGCGAAGACTCGTGTGAAAGTCCAGGGGATAAGAGTATGTAGAGCAATCAAGGCTCTGAAGTAAGGATGGAGACGTGCACAGGGCAGGGCATGTGGGCAGGAGATAAATCTGGGGAAAGAAGCAGGTTTGGATAAAGGAGTCCTCAAACTTTTTAAACAGGGGATCAGTTCACTGTCCCTCAGACCGCTGGAGGGCTGGACTGTGGGCCTTGGGATGAGTCGGCTGCTAAGCAGGATAGGCAGCGGCAGCAAAAACACCAGGCAAGTCGGATAAATGTCGTAGGCAGGCCGCATGTGGCCCGCGGGCCGTAGTTTGAGGACGCCTACGTGTAGGGCCTAGAAACCACTTGCAGGTACTTTGACTTTGTTTTAGGAGCAATAGATTAGAAGCCAGGAGATCATTCTGGCTACATGTAGAAAATGGATTAATGTGTGATGAACAGTAATATATCGTAGTACATCTGGAATATAGCTGTGCTATGTTTATTTCTTACTAAGACTAAAGTAAATTTCTAAACACTTTATCTCTTTCTCTCACACTATTTTTTCCTTTTTCATTGAGAGATTTTGCAGTTTAAAATTCCTTAATGTTATAATATCAGTATGTAGCTAGTTCTAAGAAAGGATCTTTTCAAGGTTTATGGCATCTTCCTTTAAGTAGTTGTCTAAAATCTGTGTCTAGTTTTTATTTGCGGAACGGAGTATGTAATAAAAACCAACTGATTAAGCCAACCAACCAAAAAAAAAAAAATGTTTCTTATAATTAGAAAAAAGCTTTTTATTGGCATCATTGATGGGCATTCCCCATACCACCAGAAGAAAAACTTTTAAACTGTGCCTTTGAGGCTCGGCACCTGTAGCATGGGGGTTATGGTGCCAGCCACATACACTGAGGGTGATGGGTTCAAACCTGGCCCAGGCCAGCTAAACAACTGCAACAAACAAAACAAAATAGGCAACTATAGTCCTAGCCACTTGGGAGGATGAGACAAGAGAATTGCTTAAACCCAAGAGTTTGAGGTTGCTGTGAGCTGCGATGCCGCAGCTCTCTACTGAGGGCGACATAGTGAGATTCCGTCTCAAAAAAAAAAAATGTGCCTTTGAAATAGTGCTGGTGGTGGGCACGACCCTGCTCACCCAGTGGCATCAGACCTGTGCAGAGGCGTGGTGAAGAATCCTCCTTACCCGAAGAAGTCTAGCCTTTGCCCTCAGCTACCAGAACGTGATCTCTAGGACCCAAGAATGAGCCAACTGTTGGGAACTTCTCTGTCTTGGGCTTTGGCCACGGATAGTCTAGAGATGTGATTATGATGGATGGAGTCTTTGGGCCACACTGCAACAGGTCTGACCTCCAAAGCAAATGATACTAAAGGTATTAGTGTGACCCCCAGGCAGGGTAGAGACAAAAAAACAGCCAGGCGGAGCATAGTAGCTTATGCCTATAACTCGAGCACTCTGGGAGGTAAGAGCAGCCTAAACAAACACAAGACCCCATCTCTACCAAAAATAGAAAATTTAGGTGGGCATTGTAGAGGGGGCCTGTAGTCCCACAACTCAGAAGGCAGAGGCAGAGGCAGGAGGATTGCTTGAGCCCACGTGATGGAGGTTGTCATGAGCTAAGCCGGCACCACAGCACTTTAGCCTGGATGACAGAGGGAGACTCTGCCTCCAAAAAAAAAAAAAAATTAAAAGAAAACCAAGGGCTCGGTGCCTGTAGCACAGTGGTTACACTGCAACAAAAAATAATCGGGCATTGTGGCAGGCAACTGTGGCCCCAGTTACTTGGGAAGCTGAGGCAAGAGAATTGCTTAAGCCCAAGAGCTTGAGGTTGCTGAGCTGTGACACCACGGCACTCAACCAAGGGGACATAATGAGACTCTGTCTAAAATAAAAAGAAAAAAAAACCAAGAAAGACCAGAGGGAAACTATTCAAAGCAAAGGTAGGAGACAGAGCCTGGAGGAATTCTGAGTCACGGGAAAGATATGTTTTATGAGCAGTGGATGGGTGAGCAGTCATGGGAGCCAGGTGAGCAGTCATGGGAACCAGGAAATGAAGGCACAGCATGGGCCACAGTGGCGGGAGCGGCTGCGGGAGACAGGAGCGCTGCTCTTTGATGAGCCTCCTCCAGGATGCCACAGACCTACAGTGAATGAATGAAGAGCTAACCTGTGTGAGCCAAAACACGTGTATCATTTATGTTTGGATTTGTGATGACATACCTCCTTTTGTTGTTCTGGAAACATCTTCAGCACAGGACACGATCAATCTGAAAAATAAGATAACCACAGTAGGTGATTTGGGATTTGGAAGCTCCAAATGAAGCAGCTACGCCCCTCACAGCCCTGAGACACTCGCCTCCCAGTCCTTGACAGGCAAACCTCCGTCCCTCCCTCACTCCCAGGCACTGCTAGTGGGGCTGAGGGGAACACCATCCACACTGGGGATGGGATGCCTGGACCATGGCAAGTCTGAGGCAGTTGGATGACTATAGACCTTAAAACTACAAGGCTTAGAGAATCAGAGCAGCCCTGAGGGTAGGGGATTGGCGGGGGGGGGGGGGGGGGCAAGAGAAGGGGAGGAATAGAAATGCCACCCACAGAGATCCACCACTAGGAGCAGCCCAGAAACTCAGCTCTTCAAGGACCAGGTCATCCCTGTGACATTGAAACTACTTCAAAGGTCAGACGAGAAATGATGTGGCCCATGGTCAAGGGGGGTCATGGTCACAACCTTGCTTCCCACCCTGCAGTCAGTGCAGCAAGGCTGTCTCTTGATTCCAGGTCATAGATGTCCCTGGGGTTGTCTATTGTTCTTTAAACCCATTTATTACATAAGCTCACTGGAGTTAACACCTGCTCCCTGACAAAAAAGAAATTTTAAATTCCCTGCTTACATCCACACATATTTATTCTTACAACTGAAGGGTGACTATAACTACAGGTTCAGTCCAGACCCAATTTCTAAATACATATTATCACTCATAAATATTTCCAGAGTTTCTTCCAATGTTCTTGGCAATGTAGGGAACGCAAGAAGCCAGAATACAAGCTCCAGCCTCCAGGCCCATCTGGAGTCACTGACAAGGTGACTTCATAACTATAAAGTTGAAAGGAAACGACAGAGAAGCCTATTACAAGAACATCCAATACAGATGCAACAGAGGACATCATGCTAAATGAAATAAACCAGGCAGAAGAAGGTGAATACTGTGTGATTCCACTGACACGAAGTACCTGGGGAAGTCAAATTCAGAGACAGCAAGAATGGTGATTGCCAAGGGCTGGGGGGAGAGAGGGATGGGGAGCTGTTTAATGGGTCAGAGTTTCAACAGTACATGATGAAAAGCATTCTCAAGATTGGTCCCACAGCAATGGGAGCTTTTTTTTTGTTTTTTTTGAGACAGAATTTCACTCTGTTTCCCTGAGTGTCCTGGTGTCATTGTAGCTCAAAGAAACTTCAAACTCTTAAGCTCAAGAGATCCTCCTGCCTCACCCTCTCAAGTAGCTGGGACTATTGGTGCCTGTCACAATGCCAGGCCAGTTTTTCTATTTTTTGTAGAGACAGGGTCTCAATCTTGCTCAGGCTGGTCTGGAACTCCTGAGCTCAAGATCCTTCATCCTCCAGACTGCTGGGATTATAGGCGTGAGAGAATGCACCTGGCCAATGTGAACATACTGAACACTACTGACATGGCACGCTGAGAAAGGTTGAGAAGGTAACTTTAGGTTATGTGTATTGTACTCCAGTATTTTTTAAAATGTTTAAAAGAATGGAGGGACTAAAGAGAGGAGGGGGCTTTACTGAGAAAGTGACACTTTAGCTGAGGCCTAAAAGACCAGTGTGATTTAGCCTGGAAAGCAAAAGGATAAAGACGCTCTAAGCAGAGGCCTGGTGCAGGGGAGGGGTGCAGGCCGGGAGAAGTGGCTCTAATAACCCCAGGATCTGCACTGCTTCCAGGTCGCAGTGACTTCCACCAGCCAGGGATCCGGCCATGTCCCCTACACACGCCACGCTGCCCCACCCAGCTAGACCTCTGCCCAGCTGAATCCTCTACCCTCACGCCTTCACCCTTTCCAGACACCAGTGAACTGCAGTCATCTTCACTGTTCTCCACAGAAATGTCTCTCCTGCCTGGCTCTCTGTCCCATCACACAGCAGAGCGCTCCCCAGTCCTCAGTTAATATTAACCTCACTTGCATCATATCTGTATACGCTCTGTCTCTTTCGTTTTTTTGTTGTTGATTTTTGTTTTGTTTTGTGACAGTATCACTCTGTAGCCCCTGGGTAGAGTGTCAAGGTGTCATAGCTCACAGCAACCTCAAACTTTTGGGCTCAAGTAATCTCCTTGCCTTAGCCTCACCAGTAGCTGAGACTACAGGTGCCCAGTCACAACACCTGGCTAGTTTTTCTATTTTTAGTAGAGATGGGTCTCACTCTTGCTCAGGCTGGTCTCAAACTCCTGAGTTCAGATAATCTACCCACCTCGGCCTCCCATACTGTTAGAATTACAGGCATGAGCCACCACACCTGGACTGTCTTTCCCATTTGACTAAATTTTTCCAACAATGCATATATAATGTTTCCTGGTGTCATTAAGGTTCGCAAGCTTAATGTGAGGGAGATTGAGTATCGTCACTTCGCAGATAAGAAATGGAAGGTCAGAGGGGTTCAGTTGTGCAAGGTCACACAAAGTCGGAGAGTGAGAGAGCTCAAGTTCAACTTCAGCTAAAGCCAGTCTGCTTCCCAACACTGCCATTCCAATGCCTGAGGCTGCCTCTGAGACTGTGAAATGGACAAATGGTTCAGAGTTAGGGTCTTAATTTTCTCTGAGGGATTAAGCTTTTCCCACCATGCCAACCCATTTACTAAAAAGATGGAAATTAAGTGATAACTCAATGGTATGACTAAAGATCAAAGTTCAAAGCCAATCAGAAACTGTCCACTGATAGAATTATGTCCTTTAGGTGGGTTGTACCATTTTAGATTTGCCTAGATTCCCATATTACCAGACAATCCTGTATGTCTGTCATAATAATGTGCACAGAGAACTCTTGTCTCCCTGAAAGATTTTCACACCAACAGGATGGGTGTCTATTTCCAGGTGACTATCAGCTAGGCTGCCTCTGGAGTATTTTATCCCCCCTCCACCCTGAGGAACCATATCACGCTTGGATGGCCACCCATTCGCCTCCCCTCTTAAACTTCATTGCAAGACGTATTAAATCTCAACCATATCAAACAACAAGGATCTTGCAAACCTGCTTGCCATATTACAGTCGGACACCCACAGATGACAGACATGCATGCTGTCCCCTCCCTGGGACACACGGCAGCTCTGTAGACTCATCTAAGAGACTCGCCATGTCTCGCACATCTCCATCACTGCCTCAAGAGCATGATACACAGATTTGCCAAAACCAAGATCTTTAAGAGAAAACTGCCTCCTCTATTTTCTATCTTGGAATTTTTTATTCCATAAAATGTAAAACATCTGTGAAACAAAGATGACACTCCATAGAGCAGGGGAGGGATAACCTTTCCTATAAAGGGCCAAATGGTAAGTATTTGAGGCTTTTCTACCTGTGGTAAGAAAGTATTCACGTTCACAGATGATGCCCAAATGAAAGAACAAGGCTGGGTTCCAGTTAAAGTTTATCTATAAAAACTAGTGGCGGGCCAGGCACAGTGGCTTATGCCTGTAATCCTAGCTCTCCAGGAGGCCAAGGCAGGTAGATTGCCTGAGCTCACAGGATTGAGACCAGCCTGAGCCAGAGCAAGACATCGTCTCTAAAAATAGCTGGGCATTGTGGCAGGCACCTGTAGTCCCAGCTACTTGGGAGGCTAAGGCAAGAGAATCGCTTAAGCCCAAGAGTTTGAGGTTACTGTGAGCTATGATGCCCCAGCACTCTACTCAGGGGGACAAAGTGAGACTCTGTCTCAAAAAAAAAAAACTGGTGGTGGTAGTGTGTACACCCCTGCTGTAGAGCAAACAAGTAATATGCCTTTAATACCGTACCTTCATAAAGCCTTTACTGAGAACAACAGAAAGACAGGCTACGCTGGGTTGATAGCCTGTGGGCACTCTCCTCTCTGACAAGTAAGCTGCTGACAGAAAGTCTGTAGATTACATAGTTGAGTAGAGTAAAGAAGGATTGCAGATTTGTTCAAATGATGAAATAAGTGATAACAAATATGGTTTGTACAATTCTTTAAACCAAAAATGGCAAAGGCTCTGTTACCAAAACCACAAAGGGTTTTTGGCCTAGATCCAGTTATTCACTACAGCCAACGACTGAGAAGACAAGGATTGCCAAAGGAAATTTTAATATGAAGGACGTCTTGTGAGAACTGAAGAAGCAAGCTAAAATCCATCTCCCCCACCAACGGAGAGTATGGGCTTTTTAAGGAGGGGCTGTGTGCTCTGGGACAGGTTGTTGTGGATGTGAAGCTTAGCATGAAGAAGTCTACCTGGGAGCCTTCAGAATCTCAGCCACTTTGTCTTACAGAAATTCCCTCATTTCTGAGAAACAACTCAGGAAGGTCAAGTGTTAGTTAAAAGTTTCAAGGTTCTGGTCATCATGCCCAATGAAAAAACAAGGCTGGGTTCCAGTAAAACTTTATCTACAAAAACTGGTGGCAGGCCAGGCCACCAATTATCTGCCTGAGAATCTAAAACATGAGGAGGAAAGGATTATATAAAACACATAGGGTCAGTGTGGCACCTATGCCTCTGTGGGGAGGGCACCAGCCCCATATACCGAGAGTGGTGGGTTCAAACCTGGCCCCAGCCAAACTGCAACAAAAAAAACAGCCAGGCATTCTGGTGGGAGTCTGTAGTCCCAGCTACTCAGAAGGATAAGGCAAGAGAATGGCCTAAGCCCAGGAGTTGGAGGTTGCTGTGAGCTGTGATGCCACAGCACTCTACCAAGGGTGATAAAATGAGACTCTGTCTCTTAAAAAAAAAATACATAGGGTGGGCTCAGTGCCCATAGCACAGTGGTTATGGCACTGAGGATGGCAGGTTCAAACCCAGCCTAGGCCAGCTAAACAACAATAACAAGTGCAACAACAACAAAAAAAATAGCTGGATGTTGTGGCAGGTGACTATAGTCCCAGCTACTTGGGAGGCTGAGACAAGAGAATCAAGTAAGCCCAAGAGTTTGAGGTTGCTGTGAGCTGTGACTTCACAGCACTCTACTGAGGGTGACAAACTGAGACTCGGTCTCAACGTAAAAAAAAAAGGCTTAGCATCTGTAGTACACACAGCCTCAGCGTCCATAGCACAATGGTTACGGCGCCAGCCACATACACCAAGGGTGGTGGGTTCAAACTCAGCCTGGGCCAGCTAAACAACTGCAACAAAAAAAAAAGCCAGGCATTGTGGTGGGCGCCTCTAGTCCCAACGACTTAGGAGGGTAAGGTAAGAAAATCACTTGAGTCCAAGAGTTTGAGGTTGCTGTGAGCTGTGATGCCACAGCACTCTACCAAGGGCAACATAGAGAGACTCTGTCTCAACAACAACAAAAAAATAGGGTCACTGAAATTTGCTCTTAGAAGGCCAGATGAGGTGGTCCACCTCCGTAATCCTAGCACTCTAGGAGGCTGAGGTAGGTGGATTGCTTGAGCTCAGGAGTTCAAGACCAGCCTGAGCAAGAACAAAACCCAGTCTCTAAAAATAGCCAGGCATTGTGCTACTCCCAGAGGCTAAAGCAAAAGAATCGCTTGAGCCCAAGAGTTTGAGGCTGCTCTGAGCTACAACACCACAGCACTCTACAAAGGAGGAAAAAATGAGACCCTGTCTCAAAAAAAAGAAAGAACAGAAAAGAAAAGAGTTCAAGACTAGCTAGAGCGTGAGACCCTGTCTCTACTAAGGCTGAGGCAAGAGAATGGCCTAAGCCCAGGTGTCATAAAAGATACCTGTAGTCCCTATAGTCCTACGGTGACCAGATTCTAACATCTGTAAGGCGGGACAACATGGGGGCGGGGAGCGGAGCCGGGCGCGGGGGCAGGGGACGGCGCAGGGCAGGGCCTGGCAACAAGGCAAACTTTGATAAGCAGTTCTCGATAATCACTTCTCAGCAATTATTTATTACAGTTTAACATTATAAAATTAACAAAAATAATATAAAACTTATATTCTGGCGAAATAGCCATATGGCGGCTGAAAACCGTATATTCCCTTCTTGTTCTCCAGCCCGTTCGTTCATTCTTTCCAAAAATCGGGACTTTTTTAAATCGCCATGGGGCGCGGGACAAATTGTTGAAAAGCGGGACTGTCCCGCCAAAATTGGGACGTCTGGTCACCCTATATAGTCCCAGCTACTCAGGAGGTTAAGGCAGGAGTTTGAGGTTGCTGTGAGCTGGGCTGATGCCATGGCATTCTATTCTGGGCAACAGACTGAGATTCTGTCTCAAAAAAAAAAAAAAAAACAGTAAAACTTAAGATACGCAAGTATTTTTATTACTCTCTTCCCAAAAAAACAAACAACTAAATTAATTTTGTTCTTTCTGTTTCATTTCCTCCCACAGTGTTCAGCTGATTTTCTATTTAAATTAAAAAATCACTGGCTTCTTACTTTCATCTCTCAAGGACAGTCCATTAGCAAGGTTATTTCAAATTCAAGATTTAGTTTAGCACCAAGTTTTTCATATCTGCTCTCAGCATCACCTATGCCCCATGCACTATACTGGGCACATCTGTGGTGGTGCCAAGGCCCTCCCAGATCTCCTCTGGTGGAAACTTGGGTCAGAGTCCTGCTTATAGGGCAGCTCTACAGGTAGCCTTCTTTTGTAAACTTCCCCAGACACACATGACTACATCAAGGACCGGCATCAAACTCCAAGGAAGCCAAGGCATAGCCTGGAACCAAAGGAAAAAAGGGCTGGGCAATGGTTCCCTCCCAGTGAAAGGATGGCATTGCTAAAAAAACTAACAAGACTAGGGAAATAAACTAACAGAAATGGGAAAAAAGAAGCATCACAATACACAGCTGCTCCTTTGTTTGACTAACCACCTGTGGCTTAACTGGGTCCTTTTTAAGATTAATGATCTGTAGAATTTATTTTCACAGCACTTAAAAAGAACTGAAAAAACAGAAGTATAATCCTCCCCCAGTTCCTGCCAGATCACATCCTAAGGACCCTGATAAGCCAGCCTCACAAGTAGGGGAAAAAAAGGAAAAACAGACACAGTTATGTCATAGCCACTTTTGTTATCAGCTGACAGCAATCACTTTTTTCCCTTCCCTTTATACCCATAAAAGCCCCAAATGCCTTATCCTCGGGGCCCTCCCTTCTTTGCTTTTGTGTGACGTGCCCTTCTTACCTTGGAAAGTAAAATAAACTTTTCACTTCTTTCTATACTAATCTTTGTACCAAAAATTCTTTCTCATTCCACACTATAAATTCCCACTGTAACACCCAGTATCTGAACTAAGAAACACTATGAGACCCAGCAGTTCTTTGGGAATTGAGGATAGAAAGTGGCGAAAGAGAAATTGGAGAGAGAATAACGTCACAACTGGAGTTCTAAGGGACAAGAGGGTATACATGATGCAGACAAAAGACAGTGAAGAACAAATATCAGGTTAGCAAGAGCAAGATCCCATCTCCACTAAAAATAGAAAAATTAGCCAGACATCATGGTATATGCCTGTAGTCCTAACTACTCTGAGGAGGCTGAAGAAAGATAATTGCTTGAGCCCAAGAGTTTGAGATCGTAGTGAAATACAGTGATGCCACTTGCCATTTCACTTCACCCAGGGTGAAAGGGTGAGAGTCTGTCACAAAAACAAACAAAAAAGACCAAAAAAGGCTGAATTATAGAAGTCACTTTAAGTTGCTAAAGTTCAGAGAGCTGCCTAGAGCCATCCCAGTGTCCCAAAATCTTCCTTTACCAGTAGCTTCAGTGTCCAGCATCCCCTGAAAAGTGCCCTTGAGGAAGACCCCAATTTGTGCAATCAAAAGAACTCATTGTTGTCAAAACCATTAGGGGGCTTTGGTCTAGGCCCAGTTGCTCCTCACACAAAGACCCAATTATTGAGACAATGAGGATGGCCAAGGAATAAAGGAATTTTTAATACAACAAACAACAGATGTCTTATGGTTTTGTGGGCAGAATGGGAGAAACTGCCTCAAATCCAGAGATCTGTCAGTAGGGTCCACACGCCTTGGGGGAGATAACGGGGGTTGGTGAATCTTTCAGGAAGCCTGCCCAGGGGCCTTCAGAATCTGAGCTCCTTTGTCTTGAAGAAAATCTACCATTTCTCAGAACTCAAAAGGTCAAAGACTTAACAGAGAAAATTACTTTAAAAATATATAAGGGCCATTGAAATTTGTTCATAGAGTGGTTATACAATCAAAAACGAAAAAAAAAAGGGCTCGGCACCCGTAGCTCAGCGGTTAGGGCACCAGCCACATACACCGGGGATGGCGGGTTTGTTCAGGCCTGCTGAACAACCATGACAACTACAACAACAACAAAGAAAAAATAGCCAAGTGTTGTGGCAGATGCCCATAGGGAGGCTGAGGCAAGAGAATGGCTCAATCCCAAGAGTTAGAGGTTGCTGTGAGCTATAACACTATGGCACTGTACCAAGGGCAACATAGTGAGACTATCTCAAAAAAAAAAAAATTGAGCTGTAGCAAATCCTGCAAGCTGCAATGCAGTCAGGCAGCCATGCGCTTTCAGGAAAAGTCTGCAGCGCAGTCAGAGTTGTTCCAGGCCAGACCCAAACTGCCTCCCTCAGTCCCAGCTTAGAACTGGAAAATAAACAGAACTCTGAAATTCAGTTAAAATCAGAAACACAAATAAAACTACATTTAAGTTTTCCACCATTTATCATGAAAGAAAAAAAAAAGAGAGAGGGCGGCACTTGTGGCTCAGTGGGTAGGTCGCAGGCCCCATATACTGAGGGTGGTGGGTTCAAACTTGGCCCCAGCCAAACTGCAAATAAAAAAATAGCCAGGTGTTGTGGCAGGTGCCTCTAGTTCCAGCTACTCAGGAGGCTGAGGCAAGAGAATCGCCTAAGCCCAGGAGTTAGAGGTTGCTGTGAGCTGTGTGATGCCACAGCACTCTACTAAGGGCGACAGAGTGAGACTCTGTTTCTACCAAAAAAAAAAAAAAAAGGAGGATACATTTATTTTTTAAGGTTTATTAGCAGTCTAAAAAATACTGGTTTACAGGACATGAATCCACAGAACTAACTTGCTAATCTCTACTACATATGAATTCCATTTATGATCATAAACATGATGGTAGGCCAAATTTAGGGTTTAAAATCCTGAAACAAAGGCTCGGCGCCTGTGGCTCAAGTGGCTAAGGCGCCAGCCACGTACACCTGAGCTGACAAGTTTGAATCCAGCCTGGGCCCGTCAAAACAACAACAACAGCTGCAACCAAAAAATAGCCAGGCATTGTGGCAAGTGCCTGTACTCCCAGCTACTTGGGAGGCTGAGGCAGGAGAATTGCTTGAGCCCAAGAGTTGGAGGTTGCTATGAGCTGTGATGCCATGTCACTCCACCCAGGGGGACAGCTTGAGGCTCTGTCTCAAAAAAAAAAAAAATCCTGGAACAAAACAAATTATAGAATTTTAACCTCTTATTCTAGTGCCATTTAGGAAAAGTGCTACGCTAGACCTCAGCTGCTGAGGACATATCTGCACGTGCATGTCCAGCTCCGTTCGTGCTCCACACAGAGAGCCATCACCGTTACTAGAAGGAAAGAAGCCATAAAAAGCAGATGCAGAAGAGGAGAACTGACCACTGGAAGAGGCACCCGGGTAACAGGATTTCCTAACTCGTATTGGGACATCCTCACGCCTCAGAAACGACCCTAACCTCCTAGAAGAAATCTCACTTCTCACTTCGCTTTTTATGCTACCAAGGTTCTCTTACTTAATGACTGGCTTGGGCTAATGGTTTTGAAGGGGTATTAGAAATTTAAATATTAGTGTGAATTAGTCCAATCAAATTGCCTCCCCAAGAACTGCCTTTAGCTACTCACTCCTCAGCACTCGCCTCCCACTCTCACCAACACACACGATTTTGATTAGAATGGAAAAGAAGGGAACCATTGGCAGCTGGGTGAACGCAGTTCTTTGCAGGCTGATGTATCCTCAGTGCCCTGCCACAGGATGGTGAAAGACCTGAAAATACAGCCTCCTAAAGACCAGCAGAAAATGCCTTGCCCCCTCTCATGCCAACATTGAGATGTTTTTCTCAATTCTACTTATTCAACCCCTTCACTTGGTGAGAAGACTTTGCAGAAGTCTTACGTCACAAATTCCCATCAAAGAATGATAGTGTTAAAAGTATAAAATACTCAGGTGTACATTTAACAAGATAAGTACAGGGCTCGGTCCGGTGGCTCACGCTTGTAATCCTAGCACTCTAGAGCCATCCCAGTGTCCAAAGATCTTCCTTTACCAGTAGCTTCAGTGTCCAACATATCCTGAGTTCCCCTGAAAAGTGTCTTTGAGGGAGACCCCAATTTGTGCAATCAAAAGAACTCTGTTGTCAAACTCTGGGAGGCAGAGGCAGGTGGATTGCTTGCACTCAGGAGTTCGAGACCAGCTTGAGTAAGAACCAGACCTCATCTCTAAAGAAAAAACTAGTAGGGCATTGTAAAGGGTGCCTGTACTCCTAGCTACTCAGGAGGCTGAAGCAAGAGGATTACTTGAGCCCAAGAGTTTGATGGTGTAATGTGCTCAAACTATAGCCCGTAGGCCACATGTAGCCCATCTAGGACATTTATCCGGCCCATTGGGTGTTTTTACCACTGCTGCCTGTTCTGCTTAGCAGCCAACTTGTCCCAGGGCCCGCAGTCCAGCCCTCCAATGGTCTGAGGGACAGTGAACTGGCCCCCTGTTTAAAAAGTTTGAGGACCCCTGGCTATGACACCACAGCACTCTACCCATGGTGACACAGTGAGACTCTGTCTCAAAAAAGAAAAAAAAGTACAAAATCTGTACTCTGAAAACTACTACAAAACACTGCTGAAAGAAATTAAAGGAATCAAAATAAGTGAGAAAACATCCCATGTTCATGGATTGGAAGACTTAACATTGTTAAAATGGCAATATTACCCGAACCAACCTATAGAATCAATGAGATTGCTATCAGAATCCCAGATGGCTTCTTTGTACAAATTGACAAGCCAATTTTAAAATTCACAGGAACAGCAAGAGAACCAAAATAGCCAAAACAATCCTGAAAAGGAAGAACAAAATAGGAAGACTCTCACAACCCAATTTTAAAACTTACTACAAAGCAGCAGTACTCAAAGCAGTGTAATAATATTGGCACAAGGATAAAGAAATAGATCAATAGAATAGAACTGAGAGTCCAGAAATAAACTCATAACAACTGATTATCAACTGATGTCAATAAGGATGCCAAAACCACTCAATGGAGAAAGAATGGTCTTTTTTCAATGAGTAGGACTAGGACAAATGGATGGCCACATAAAAAAGAATGAAGTTGGATTCCTACTTTATATCATATACAAAAAAAATCACTGAAAATGGATTAAAGACTTAAACATAAGAGAAAAAAATACTAAAAATATCTTAGAAGAAAACATAACAGTAAATCACCATGGCACTGTATTCAGCAAAGGATTCTTAGATTTGGCAGCAAAACCATGTGCAACAAAAGAAAACATTGATAAATTAGACTTTATGAAATAAAAACCTTTGTACTTCAAAGGCCACCATTAAGAATGTGAAGACATGGCTGGGAGCAGATGGCTCATGCCTATAATCCTAGCACTCTGGGAGGCTGAGGCAGGTGGATTGCCTGAGCGCCTGAGTTTAAGATCAGCCTGATGAAAAGCAAGCCCCCATCTCTAAAAAATAACTGGGCATCAGGGCAGGCACCTATAGTCCCAGCTACTCAGGAAGGTGAGGCAAGAGGATTGCTTGAGCCTAAGAGTTTGAGGTTGCTGTTAGCTATGATGCCACAGCACTCTACCCACAGTGACCAAAAAAAACGAATGTGAAGATAATTCACAGAATATGAAAATATCTGCAAATCATATACCTAAAAACTTATATCTAGGATATATACAGAACTCTTATCACTCAATAAAAAAAAAAAAAAGACAAGTAACCCAATCAAAACTGGGCAAAGATCCTAAATAGACATTTCTCCAAGAAAGTTACCTAAGTGGCCAATAAGCACATGAGAAGAAGCTTGGCATCATTAGTCATCAAAGAAATGCAAATCAAAACCATAACAAAATATGAACTCAGGTTGAGCCCCGTGGATCATGCCTGTAATCCTAGCACTCTGGGAGCCTAAGGCAGGTAGATAGTTGAGCTCACAAGCTCAAGATCAGTCTGAGCAAAAGCCGGAACCCGTCTCTACTAAAAATAGAAAAAACTGAGGCAAGAGCATCGCTTGAGCCCAAGAGTTGGTAGTTGTTGTGAGCTTTGACGCCACGGCACTCTACCCAGGGCAGCAGCTTGAGACTCCGTCTCAAAAATAAAAAATAAAAATAAATAAATAAATAAACCAAAAACTTGGCATGATGCAGTAGCTCAAACCTATAATCCTAGAGTTTTGGAAGGCTGAGGCCGGATGCTCTCATTACCTAGCTTGTTGTTCCCCAATCCCCTTGGGGCCACACCCCTAGCCAGGAACTATTGTTCTCTGAAACTTGAAGCTAGAGGTCCCCTCTGACTACTGGAGCCCAACCATGCCTTATCTTACTTCCTCATTCTCACCTAATCTTCTCTTTCACTTGAATAAAAGCACCAGAACTTTGATCTACCCTTCATATTCTCCTTCCACCCATGCCCTCTTGCATCACACTGAGTTTCCTATCCCACTAGCAATGCCCACACATGGATAAGCCTAACGTTTCTCTCTTGTGCCATCCACCATGGAAGAAAAATCCCCCCTTTCCTGTGACCAGCTCCATGACCAGGTTCCAGGTGCCAACCTTACTTGGGCTCTCCAGGGTTCAGGAATCCTTCCATTCATCCCAGTAGCTCTGGGCCTTACCTCTCACCTCCAGCCTCCTGCCTCCTCCCCCTCTATTTTCCCTCAGTCAGCTGACAACCATACCTCTCACTTCTTCAAGAGTAAGAAGCCACGTTTACAGTCTCCATCTTGGTTCTCTGCTTCCTTGAAATCGAGCCATATATTCATCCACTTCCCTTCAGTCTCTAAGAAAAGCACCAAAGTCCTCTATCTTCAGGATCTTGTCCCCTATCTCTCCCAAAACTTTGGTCCATCAGTTATCCCAGCCCTTAACAATTCCAACTCCGAGAGCTTTCTCCTAGACTCCTAGCGTCTAGGCCCTTCCTCCATCCCCACCGCAAAAGCTCAGACTTCCCTCATTCCAGAGTAGATGGACAGCCCTGGCTAACTCATTCAACCAGTACTTAGGAGTACCTGTTAGTACCAGACACTGCTGTAGACATCAGAGATGATCAGGGCCCTGACTTCACTTACATCACAGTGGGAACAGACCAAGCACACATGTAAGCAAACAAATGAACAAGATAATAAATAAGCATAATGAGAACAAAATAGGGTGATGTGACTACCAGTGACAGCGGGCACTTGTTGAGGACTAGAAGGCTTCTCAGAGGAGGTGACATTGAACTGAAGACTGAAAGGAAAGAGGGAGCCAGTGACAAGGCAGTCTGGGGAAAGAACACTGCAGGAAGAGAGAGCAGCCAGCAGCTCAGACAGGGAGCATGGCCTGGTCACACTGGTCCGTAGGACCACAGTGAGGAATCTGGAAACCACTGGAGTATTTTCAGCAGGTGCTTTGCCTAACCTGACTTAAGTTTTCTTTGTTAGTTTTTGTTTGTTTGTTTTTGTGACAGAGTCTCACTCTGTCGCAGCTGGGTAGAGTATAGCTCATAGTAACCTCAAATTCTTGGGCTCAAGAGATCTTCTTGCCTCAGCCTCCCCAGTAGCTGGGACTCCAGGCACCCACCCCCATGCCCAGCTAGATTTTTCTATTTTTAGTAGCGATAAGGTCTCACTCTAAGCTCAGGCTGGTCTCAGAACTAACTATGAAGCTTGAGCAGTCCACCCACCTCAGCCTCCCAACATGCTAGGATTATAGGCATGAGCTACCATACCCAGTCCAACTTACGTTTTAAGAGGATTCCTCTGGCTGTTAGGTGTGGAATAGACTGTAGGGAGCCAGGGCAGAAACACGGAGAATGTTTAGAGGCTATTAACAGAGTGGACCAGAGGTGCTGGTGGCTCAGACAGAGGAGCAGCAGGAGGGGTATGTATAAGAGGAAGTGGGTGTTGATGTGTTTCCTCATTTGTGCTCATCTAGAAAAAGGGAGAACAACGATGATGGGCCGCGGCCAGGAGAGAGGGACCTTGGCATCTATTCCAGAAGGATTCTGTGAGATATGTTGCCAGGAAGGAGACAGACACTGAGGCAGCTAGGGGCCTGCCCCTGATGCAGAAGGCACCCCCCTCACTTCTGCACTGCCTCCCCACAAGCTGGCCTTCAAGTGCATAGACAGCAGCATGTCTCTGATGGGGGACGTGTACAGTTTCAGTGGTGAAGCAGCAGAAGCCACAGGCTCATTGTCACCTTCCGCTTTTTTTTTTTTTTTTTTTTTGAGACAGAGTCTCGCTCCATTGCCCAGGCTGGAGCGCTAGAGTGTCATTGTCATAGCCTTAGCCTAGCTCACAGCAACCTCAAACTCCTGGACTCAAGTAATCCTCCTGCCTCAGCTTCCCAGGGTGCTAGGATTACAGCTGTGAGCCACCAGACTCGGCCTGTCACCTTCAACTTTAATCAGGGTAGTTCCCCCAAGGCATCCAGTCTCTGAGGCTAGATTAGTGAATATCTCCGTCTAGTCCTTCTCCAGATAACGCGAACTTACTGTATCCACACCAGACTGGTTGCCACATAACTTTTCCCTGCTCTTTCATAGCCTTCCCAACTCTACCATCTCCTTTGTTGCCTTTTCTTTCCCCCCCACCCCGAGACAGAGTCTCAAGCTATTGCCCTGGGTTGAGTGCCATGATGTCATAGCTCACAGCAACCTCCAACTCTTGGGCTCAAGTGATCCTCTTGTCCCAGTTTTTTCGATTTTTAGTAGAGATGGGCTCTTGTTCTTGCTCAGGCTGGTCTCCAGCACCTGAGCTCAGGTAATCCACCTGCCTTGGCCTCCCAGAGTGCTGGGATTACAGGCATAGACCCTGGGCCTGGCCCCAGCTAATTCTGTTATATTATTATTTTTGTAGAAATGGGGTTGTGCTAGGTTGCCCATATTGGTCTTAAACTCCTGCCCTCAAGATGTCCTCCCACCTTGGCCTGCCAGAGTGCTGGGCTTACAGGCATGAGCCACCACACTTGGGCCCATATGCCTGTCTTATTTGACATTTAAAGTGCCTCCATCTTTCACAAAGCGATTGACAGAGGAGAGGGTTCACTCTCTTTTCTTACAAGATATTTAGTTTTTTCATATTGGAAAGTAGAACACCTACAAAGCAAAGGAGTCACTGATTTGTTCAAAGTGTTACCATCAGCAAAACAGCAACAATCTCCCCACAGTCCACAGAGACAAACATCAGTGCCCTGACCCCTGGGCACTTTTTTTTTCCCCAGCTTTGCCTGAAAACTTTGTCATTTATTTTTAATAGAATTTTAGTTTTAAAAGACATAACATATTTTCTTAAATCTCTCTCTAACTTGGTTTCATAGCACTTCACAGGTGAGCCAATTAAATTGTTATTTGTATGCCCTACTACTACGAAGCCACAGACTAGTCCACTGAATATAAATTTATATTCAGCAAGCTTTAGTACAAAAAAGATTGAAAGGCTGACCCCCAAACTAACCTTCCACTTTAATATTGCTTTGGGAAGGGCCGAAAAGAACAGGCCTGCCCAGTAATCTAAACAAGCCCTTAGATTATTTTGAACCTACTAGGATCCTAACCTTATCAGTTACAGGAAAATCCTCATGGAGTCTCTGCAACTGTCACCCTAGTTCCTTGTTCAGAGAATGGCGGGGAGGAGGATTATCACAGCTTCAAAGCCTCTCAGCTCAGTAAAAGTCCATCCTCCGACTGAAGGTCCCTGCAGTCATCCTCACCACATCAAAAAGCAAAAGACACTTAAATGCTGGGTGAAAGAACCAAAGACATGATCTCTGACCTCTGAAACTAAATATTCTAAGCCAAATTATTCTTTTTACATATTGTTAAATCTGAATTGATTTTAAAATAATATAATTCGGGAAGTCTGAAAAACAGGGAAGTAAAAAATGTCTCCCATAGTGAGGGTGACCACATAGATCAGGTTGCTCAAGACAGTCCTAGTTTTTACCTGTCACCATGGTAATTATTAATAGCACTTCCCTTGCCCTCATAGACACTTGAAGAGTGCTCAAAGTGTCATGATTTAGATGATAAAAATTATTTCTGGTCACCCTATCCAAAAATCATCACAATAAGCAATCACTGTCACAATTTTGGTTTATTTCCTTATAGTCTTTTTCTCACACGCACATTTTCTATCATTAAAATTGTGTTTTCTGGCTCAGCACCTATAGCTCAGCGGCTAGGGCGCCAGCCACATACACCAGAGCTGGCAGGTTCGAATCCAGCCCAGGCCTGCCAAACAACAGTGACAACTACAACCAAAAAATAGCCGGGCGTTGTGGCAGGCACCTGTAGTCCCAGCTACATGGGCGTTTGAGGCAAGAGAATCACTTAAGCCCAAGAGTTTGAGGTTGCTGTGAGCTGTGATGCCACAACACTCTACCAAGGGTGACAGAGTGAGACTCTGTCTCAAAAACAAAGAAGGGGCAGCACCTGTGGCTCAAAGGAGTAGGGCACCGGCCCCATTTGCCAGAGGTGGCAGGTTCAAACCCAGCCCTGACCAAAAA
>NW_003852423.1:8482588-8495145 GCF_000181295.1 Otolemur garnettii | reverse complement strand
AAAAAAAAAAAAAAAAACAAAAGAAGAAGAATTGTGTTTTCACAAGCCCACATTTTACTTTCTTCAATTCTCATTACAACAAAAATATCACTCCCTGTTTCTACATAATCAGTTATCAACTTTCTCTCTGTCTTTCATACATGCCAAGTTCATTCTCATCCAAGGCCTCTGCATTTACTATTTCCTCTTCTTGGAAAGAACCATCCTCTAGATGTTTTTCTGGCTGTGTCCTCAGCTCATATGTGTGTCCAAAGTGATCCTTGCTGTAATACCTTAACCGAAGTTTTCTCCTCTAAGTTGCTCTCTTTCTAGTCACACTGTTTTATTTTATTGATGGCACTTAACATAACCTGAATCTATATTACTTATTTGTTTTTATACATTTTTCTGCACTATGAGCTCCAAGAGGGCAGAGACTCTGCCCTGCCCTCTTGGAACAACAAATAACTGCAGGATGGATGAGCCAACACTGGCCAAGACAGTCACTATGAGAACAGATCCTTAGTCCATCCTCAAAGTATTATTATAAAACCCTTTTGGTTTATTCTGCAAAATGACCAATTAGCGCTACTTAGTGGAAAAAATAATATAAAATGTTCATCTGAGTTCACATCATCAACACCAGTAAGCAGCATCATCTGGATTCAGGGAATTAAATTTTTGCTTCGTAAGACCCCCCCAAACATAAAGAAAAACCCTCCAGCACTCTGAGGTTTAGAACAGAGGTTCGTAAATAGTACTTGGGTTTATGACCAAATTTTTTTTTTTTTTTTTGCAGTTTTTGGCTGGGGGCCGGGTTTGAACCCACCACCTCCAGTATATGGGGCCGGCGCCCTAAATCCTTTGAGCCACAGGTGCCGCCCATATGACCCAATTTTTTTTTAATGACCAAATTTTTAATGGTCTATGGCAAAATAAGAATAAGAAAAACAATGCTTCAAACTTTTTTTTAGAGACAGAGTCTCACTCTATTGCCCTCGGTAGAGTGCCATGGCAGCATCACACAGCTCACAGCAACCTCCAAATCCAGGGCCCAGGAGATTCTCCTGCCTCAGCCTCCCTAGTAGCTGGGACTACAGGTGCCCACCACAATGTCCAGCTATTTTTTTGTTGCGGTTTGGCCGGGTTTGAATCCAACACCCTCCGTATATGGAGCCAGTGCCCTACCCACTGAGCCATAGGCGCCGCCCAAACTTTTTTTTTTTGAGACAGAGTCTCACTTGTCACCCTCAGTAGAGTGCCATAGCATCACAGTTCACAGCAATGTCAAACTCTTGGGCTTAAGCGATTGTCTTGCCTCAGTCTCCCAAATAGCTTGGACTACAGGCACCTGCCACAACACCTGGCTACTTTTGTTGTTGTTGTTGCTGTAGTTGTCATTGTTGTTTAGCAGGCCTGGGCCAGTCCCAGTGTATGTGGCTGGTGCCCTAACCACTGAGCCCCGGGTGCCACGGCTTCAAAATTTTTATACAGCCAAAATTTCTCAATTTAAAGGACTGCTTGCCCGGCCTGGTGGCTCACACCTATAATCTTAGCACTCTGGGAGGCAGAGGTGGGTGGATTGCTTGAGCTCACAAGTTCAAGACTAGCCTGAGCCAAAGCAAAACCCCATCTCTACTAAAAATAGAAAAACTGAGGCAACAGGATCGCTTGAGCCCAAGAGTTGGAGGTTCCTGTGAGCTATGATGCCACAGCACTGAACCCAGGGTGACAGCTTGAGACTCTGTCTCAAAAAATAAAAAGTAAATAAATAAATAAATAAATGACTCCCCTTTATTCTGAGAGTCTGTCTTTACTATTTGGGGGAATGCCAAAATATTGTTTCTTTTATGAAAGAACAAGGGAGTGCATTTGACAGGCTGGGAAGGTTTTTATGCCTTGTACATGAAAAGCAAAAAGTTACCAATTTTGCACAAGACTCTCAACTTTCTTTTTTAAATCTTAGCAATCCAAGATTTCCCCAAATCTGGGTACCACTCATCTCAGCATTTCCCACACCCATCTCAACTGTGGCCCCTGAAAGGGTTTTCCTGGGCCCCAGATGTATGTACTAACTCAAATCTGGTTGGACTGGCTGCTTGCCTGGAGTGTTAAGAAAGATCCTAAGGGCTTGTCTGGCTCACTGGAAAAGAGATTATCAATGATGTCTGCCATGGCAAGGGAGAAGGGTGATGGGGACATGGGGGATGAAGGCAAGGGGGTTTGGCTAAACAACGCATCTCACAAGAGTAACCCCTACCTCTGTCATAGCATGTCAGAGCCCAGTATTAAAACTATTTCTTAAAATATAACTGAAAATACTTAATGCTGTGTTCAGTCCCTTTAGGAGAGGACAGTGAAGTTGAGTGGTCAGTGGGGCTCCCTCTCTCCAGGGATAAGACTCATCTCCAGCCTCAACAAAACCTCAGGATGCTGTCAATTCTAAATCACTGCACCAACGGTCTGCAATACACGTGCAAAGGGACACGTGGCCATGGTAGCTTGGCCAGGAAAGGGCTCAGTCAGGAGGCACAAAACTGACCAAATTCAACAAAGCCAGTGGATGGCTTCAAAGAAAGCCAATCTTGTGATCTTGTCAGCAATTCAAAGTCCAAAGATTAACCAAGAAAGAAAACAAACGTGCTTGGGAAGGGGGAAAGAAAACCAGGAACAGACTTGACATAGTCAAGTTCCCTGATTGTCTGGATTGAAGCAAGATTCAAGATTTAGGTTTGTAAGTTTGAAATGGAAGAGACAGGTGGGAACCATCAAACCCTCACAGTCACTCTGCCTGAGCACAGTGCTCTGAGCTCCACACTGCTCTGCCTGCCTTATATAAATGGAAAATGGGCACACAGACGTGATTCCTCTGAGACGGACCAATGCTCATGCTTCCACCCTTATCCAAACGTAGGCTTCCTGACTCTGAAGTCTAGAGCTTGCACACCCTTCCACTTAGCATCCCAACTTCTAGGACAGTATCCTTTAGAAAGACTAGCAGCCTAAGGCAAAGCCACGTGTGGAAGGCTGCTCACTGAATCACATTTGTAACTGGAAAGGCTGAGGCAACCCAAAGGCCTGTTAGTAAGGAAATAAACAAACTAGGATGCATTCAAGGAATGCCTAGTAGTTCAAAAGACAGAGGAAAATCTGCAAGTGCTGAGATGGGGAGACGTCCATGGTGCGCAAAGTGGAAACAGCAATCAATGAACCATATGTAGTGTGATTCCATTGTTTAAGTGCATATATATATCCAGCCTGGACCTGCCAAACAACCACAATAGCTGTAATCCAAAAAATAACTGAGCACTGTGGTCCCAGCTACTTGGGAGGCAGAGGTAGGACAATCACTGAAGTCCAGGAGTTGGAGGTTGCTGTGAGCTATGATGCCACAGCACTCTACCGAGAGCGACATAGTGAGACTCTTGTCTCAAAATAAATAAATAAATAAATACAAATAATATATGTATAAATCCCGTATTTGCCATGTATAATGACTTCCTGCATACATTGTGTACTCATGTCTTTAGCCCAAACTTTTAGGAAAAATATCTTTCTTCGTAATTGTATACTTCAAATTTTTATTTGTTTTTATTTAGGTACTTGTTTTTGTATTACAAAGGAATTTTGTAAAAATATAAGCGAGATTGCTGGCACCCACCCTCCAAAGTGTATGAAGAGAAAAACATCACTCACTTGGCCAAAAATGCTTTTGTTGCAAGTTCGTCACAAGTTCAATAAAACCGACTACTGTATTTCAGGGTACTATTTTGCATCTGGCTTTCGTCATTCCTTTCTAGAGTTACACTTCTAACACATTATCACACATAAACGGATTAAAGACGTTTATGTAGATATGGAATTAGTACCACCCCTGTATGATGTGCATCCTTATTTTCCCTCAAAAATCTGCACGAAAATGTGCACATTATACACAGCAAAATATGGTATATAAAATAAACAAGACCCCCCACAGTCATCTTTCCTTATTCCTCTTTTGCTGACTCAGAAAAACCAATGACTAGGAAAGGAAACCTGGCCTGGGGAAGTGACCACTTGACTTCCTCTCTCTAGTGGCTTTTGACATTTCTCCCTGCCTTGACTGCCACATCAGATTGTATTTTTAGTTAGCTTTATCAGTCAAAATCCACACAAACTTTTTTTTTTAAGAGACAGAGTCTTACTTTATCACCCTCGGTAGAGTGCTGTGGTATCACAGCAACCTCCAAGTCCTGGGCTTAGGCGATTCTCTTGCCTCAGCCTCCCAAGTAGCTGGGACTACAGGCACCTGCCACAATGTCTGGCTATTTTTTTTTGTTGCAGTTTGGCTGGGGCCAGGTTTGAACCTGCCACCCTCGGTATATGGGGCCGACTCCCTACTCACTGAGCCACAGGCGCCACCCCACACTTACTTTTTGAAGCAGCATCTGAATGAGAAGAAAAACTAAGCAAGAAGTGCAGGGCAAATCCAGATGGTTTTGAAGCTAGCTAGGTCCAGCACAATGCAAGTTGGTGGCACAGTCAGGCACTAATAGCCAAGAGCTTGACTGGCCTTAGGTCTCACCAGCATGTCTTTCCAACTCTACCCATATTGCCTACTTCCATCTCTAAATGTATTATTTGTTTATAATTTAACCTCACCTTGCTTCCAAATGGATTTGACTGTGTTCCCATATGGATATAAGGCAACATACAATAGTTGACCTGACAATGGTAAAGCTGTCAACACAAGAACTAAGGTAAGGAAATAGCAAGAATGGGGAAGAAGTAATAGTGCTATTTTAAGTATAAACTCCTAACATTTCATATTTGATTTTCAGCAGATACACAGTAGACCTTCTTCAGGTCTGTACTGTAAAACAAAAGCTTATAACAATCAGGAAAATAACAATCCAGAAAGACGATACTACAACACCCCCTTCTACTGATTAGGTATATATCTACATTCAATGAGCTTCCCCATTCCTTTTTTTTTTTTTTTTGAGATAGAGTCTCACTTTATCACACTTAGTAGAGTGCCATGGCGTCACAGCTCATAGCAACCTCCAGCTCTTGGGCTTAGGTGATTCTCTTGCCTCAGCCTCCCGAGTAGCTGGGACTACAGGTACCTGCCACAACGCCTGGCTATTTTTTTGTTGCAGTTTGGCCGGAGCAGGGTTCAAACCCGCCACCCTAGATATATGGGGCCAGCGCCCTACTCACTGTGCCACAGGTGCCACCCTGCTTCCCCATTTTCATTAGAAGCCATTCTCATGACCATAAAAGTATGATAAACCTCTTGCCACATACCTGTCTTGCTTTACTGACAAAGGGGTTACATCATCTTCAGTAACAACCTTGAGGCCAACAAAAATGCCTCACACCTGTAATCCTAGCACACTGGGAGGCCAAGGCTGGTGATACTGCTTGAGCTCAGGAGTTGGAGACCAGCCTGAGCATCAGTGAGACTCCATCTCTAAAAATAGCCAGGCATTGTGGCGGGCTCCTGTAGTCCCAGCTTCTCAGAAGGCTGAGACAAGAGGATCACTTGAATCCAAGAGTTTGAGGGTGCGGTGACCTTTGAAGCCACGGCACTCTACCCCAGGACAACTGAGTGAGACTCTGTCTCAAAAATAAATTAATTAATCAATTGATTGATTAAATTAAATAACAAGCTTGAAAGGCAGCATCCAAGTGTTTAGAGTTCAGATTTGGAGTTATTCACATATTGGTTCAAACTCCAGTTATGGGCAGCACCCATAGCTCAGTGGGTAGGGTGCCTGCCACATACACCAAGGCTGGTAGGTTCAAACCCAGCCGGGACCAGCTAAAACAACAATGACAACTGCAACAAAATAATTAGCCAGAAGTTGTGGCAGGCACCTGTAGTCCCAACTACTTGGGAGACTGAGGCAAGAGAATTGCTTAAGCCCAAGAGTTTGCTGTGAGCTGTGACGCCACAGCACTCTACCCAAGACGACAGCTTGAGACTCTGTCTCAAAAAAAAAAAAAAAATCCAATTATGCCACTCATGGCTGTATGACCTTGGATAAGTTAATTAATCTCTCTGAGCTTCAGTTTTCTCATGTGGGGAAAAAAGAGAACTTAACAGTGCCTATTTCACAGGGTTGCTTGTAAGGGTTAAATCAGATAATTAAAAAAAAACTAAGTATGACCACTGGCTGAATTCTTAGTACCTTTCTTTTCAAAATGTGAGAACAATGGAAGGTTGAAAAAACTGTCATTTCAACAAAAAACTGGATTGGATATTTGCATATACCCATACATCTCCACAGATCAGAGACAGAAGAGCTAGGTTTGCTTTTCTCAGAGGATGCCCAGGGATGCCTGTACATTTTGCTATAAGAAATAGCCACAGACAGGAGCGGTGGCTCACGCCTGTAATCCCAGCACTGTGGGAGGCTGAGGAGGGAGAACTGCTTGAGCTCAGGAGTCTGAGACTCACCTGAGCAAGAGTGAGACCCTGACTCATGAAAAAAATGGAACAACCCAGCCAGGCGCTTCGGTGAGCACCTATAATCCCAGCAGCCAAGGCTGAGGCAGGGGGGATACCCACAACAGCCCAAGTCTGAGGTTGCAGTGAGCTATGACGCCATTGCACTCTGCTCAGGGACATAGGGTGGGACTCTGTCTCGACAAAAAAATAAAATAAAATAAAGAAATAGCCACAAATAACTGCAAATCACTGGGCAAAGAGAGTATGGTACTGGTACAGAAAATGTGATTAGCCTAACTATTCATGATTGTCTGCCACAAAAAGTACAGATGTGCTCTAACAACACTTGTGTCGAGTACATTCCAGATGTATTGCAATTGCTTCCAAGAAAGTCCTACTCTGAATGTGACTTAACACCAATGGCTCCATTAAGCCATTCTCACCTCTTAGAGGCTGATTGAAGATGATCACTACATCTCCCTTCATGCTCCCACTTTCCATGTTAATCATTCCCAGGTATTTAGTGAATCTTGGTACAGAGTAAGAGAAGATTCAAATAAGTGTCTTTTTTAAAGTTTCCAGTAAAATGATAAGAAAAAACAAATTGCCTGTAATCACAGTACTCTGTGAGCACTCCACCAAGGGCGACAAGTGAGACTCTGTCTCAAAAAAAAAAAAAAAAAACATAGCCAGGTATTGTGCTGAGTGCCTGTAGTCCCAACTACTTGGGAGGCTGAAACAAGAGAATCACTTGAACCCAAAAGATAGAGGCTGCTGTGAGCTATGACACCACGGTATTCTACCGAGGGTGACAAAGTGAGACACTGTCTCAAAAAAAAAAGAAAACACAAATTATAATAAAAATAGCTGCCATTCATGACCATGTGTCAGCCCTGTGCAGAGTGTATTATGTGCACTGCCTTATTTAATTTTCACAATCACCCATTTTACAAATTATTTTTTTAGATAGAGTCTCACTTTTATTGCCCTCAATAGAGTGCCATGACGTCATAGCTCACAGCAACCTCAAACTCTTGGGCTCAAGGGATTCTCTTGCCCCAGCCTCCCAACTAGCTGGGACTATAGGCACCCAGCACAACGCCCAGCTATTTTTAAAGATGAGGCACTCTTGCTCAGGCAAGTCTTGAACTCATGAGCTCAGGCAACCCACCAGCCTCAGCCTCCCAGAGTGCTAGGATCACAGGCATGAGCCTTCATGCCCAGCCCATTTTACAGATTGAAGATAGTAAAGCATAGAGAGGTGAAGGAATTTGCTCAAGGTCATCACTACAAAGTCACCAACTTGCTCAAGGGCAATCCTGAAATTCCAAGTCATCTGTCACTAGATAACACTACTCACTTTTCAGTTTGGTTACAATCAACCAACCTGAGGCAGACTGCCCTCACTCCCCATACAAGGTCAAATCCCCCTGGGCAGACTTCCCTTGTGGCATGGTCCTCCTCAGTAACTCTGATCTTGAGAATAAAAGATTATTCTGAGGATAAAAATATCATTAAATATTGAATGAACATTTATCTTCTCACCAAACTGTTAAACCCTGGACAACACAGTTCCTCACTGTTCTTGTTTATTTGAACTCTCCAGCCTCTATCATAGTATCAAGCATGTAATCAGTTCTTCATATGCATTGACACTAATTGAAATGAATAAATCGAGAAAAGCAGCATTCAGAAATTCTTAGTGGCTTAGGACACTGCACTAATGAAGCACAGGCCGCTTTGGGACTAGAAGATAATCTCCAAACACAAAACCTCAAGGTGGTGGGACACAGCAGCATCTACGCATTGAAGGAGGGCAACATGAGGGATGGGTTCAGCCCCCATTTCTGGAGTCCTATCACCTGGCTCAAATCCTGCTAAGTGACCCTGGGCCACCTGCTTATCCTCTGTGTGCCTCAGTATCCTCACCTACTACGTGTCTAACAGTGATTAACAGCAGAGCTAATCCTACGTGACTATTGTGAAGCATAAACAAGTTAATGCATGAAAAACAACCAGACTGGGCAGCGCCTGTGGCTCAGTGAGTAGGGTGCTGGCCCCATATACTGAGGGTGGCGGATTCAAACCCAGCCCTGGCCAAATTGCAACAAAAAAATAAGCCAGGCATTGTGGCGAGCACCTGTAGTCCCTACTTGGGAGGCTGATGCAAGAGAATCACCTGAGTCTAGGAGTTGGAGGTTGCTCACTCTATTGAGGGCGATACAGTGAGACTTTGTCTCAAAAAAAAAAGGGACAACATCCAGCTAGTTTTTGGTTGTAGTTGTCATTGAATTCTGGGAAGATGGCTGACTGGTAGCAACCCTCGTCAGAGGCTCCTGAACAAAGGAAGAAAAACTGGATGGAATCAGACTCTACGAAGCCAAAGATGGGGAGCTGAGCCAAGAATGAAGTTCGATAAGCTGTAACTCCAAGGAAGAGCATTCAGGAAAACAAATTACAGGTACAAAGCCTATTGACTAAAGGGCAGGAGACACCTCCCCCACGCAGGAGGCCTGCCGCAGGCTATCTGCCAAGGAGCAGGGAACAAAAGACCTCTCATTTCACCTCGCTGGAGAGAGCCACTAAACTCCAGGTCTCTTTCTCAAGGGAGGTCCCATTTATGAACCTAGACACCACCCCGCCAGGCAAAAAATTGAACAGATATTTTTCCCCACAAGTCCAAACTCCCAGTTCACCCTTTCACCCCCCTCCTGGCAGTCTGAAGCTCTGCCCCCTGCAGAGCACAGAGTAATTGGTTTTGTCCTGAGAGACCTGGGCATAGTGTGGACCGCCAACCATCAGGAAGAAATCTGTGACTAACAGGGAAGAAAGAGGGTGTGGGAAGAAAGGGACATTCAGTGGGAGAGGAACAGTCCTCTGGCTATGACTATGCCTGGCCAGTGGTAGTGTTGACCTTTGGTTTGGGCTGTGTCTGGCAGGACGGGGTGCAGAACCCCTAGCTCTGACAGCACCCACAGCAGGAGAGTGGTTGCCCCATGTGGACTGAGTTAGACAGACAAGGCTGGTCCCTGCTGGGCCTTCGAGCAGAGGCTTAATAGCTTAATAAGCATGGACTGCAACCTGAGAGCAAGGGCTGGGACCTGAGAGCAAGGGCGTAGTCTCCTGATTCCAACAGAACCCTCCAGCAGTGGCTTACTGGGTGTGAACCAAGCCTGAGAGCTAGCGGGTAGTCCACTGCCTCCAGTGGGGCTGGTGAGCAGAGGCTTACCAGGTGAAGACTGAGACCTGTGGGTGGAGTGTGGTGCCTTGACTCTAATAGAGACTGCGAACAGAGGCTTGCCAGGCAGTAGATTGAGACTGGCAGGTGGGGCATGGTCCTCGACTTCAACTGGTCTGATAAGCAGAGGCTAGCTATGTGTGGACTGAGACCAGAGGGCAGGCCTGGTGCCCTGACTCCAACAGAGCCTGCAAAGAGAGGTTTGCTAGGCAGGGGACTGAGACTGACAAGAGGGGGGCATAGTCCCCTGACTCCAACTGGTTTGGCAGGTACTACGCCAGACCCTACTCCAGAGGCTAGCTGTGTGTAGACTGAGACTGGTAGGCAGGGGTGTTATCCCTGGCTCCAGCTGAGCCTGTGAGCAGAGAAGCAGACAATAGTGTGGACTGAGTCTGGCAGGTGGGAGTGTGGAACCCTGGCTCTAATTGTGCTTTGAATTCCTTTGTTTTGAATTGTCCTTGAGTCCCTCTCTGTTGGGCAGGGTTTGCACTGTCAAGAGTCAATTTGGTTGGAACCTGTGTCTGGGGCTGTCTACTCTGGGACATTCTGAGGTTGACCTTTGAAGTTCTATAGTGGAAAAGAACTGAAGGGTGGGGGCTGGGCGCTGCAGCTGTTTGTATCTCTTCACAGTTGAGATTTAAATCTAATAGGGTGGTTTCTTAGGATAGAGTAGAGGTTGGCTGATATCAAAACAGAGGCTAGCCTGCACTATCTCACCAAGTAGGTCGTCAGAGTCTCCAGCCAAAACTCTAAAAGGGGCCTTTTTAAGGTTGTAGGAGATAAGCCACAATTACAAAGCCTAGGGCTTTGGTAAGGGGCTATCTCTACTACCTAGGAACCCCAATTCAATCACCCTACCAGTTCTAATAACCAAACAGTAGAAAATAAACATGGTGCAGATTCAACAGAAAAACACTGGCAACATGAATAACCAGAGTAGATCAACTCCCCCAAGAAATGACAAAGGAGAAACAACTAAAGATGCCATGCATAGACAAATGGCAGCAATGTCAGAAACTGAATTCAGAATATGGATCACAAATAAGATAAATGGAATGGAAGAAAAGATGGAAACTGAATTCCAAAGAGTAGTTCTAAAGTTGTCTCAAGTCACCCAAGATATGGACATAATGAGAAAAGAGATAGCAAAGCTCAAGAAAATGAAAAAGTTAGTTGAGGAACTCCAAAATACAGTGGAATCCCTCACTAACAGTTGACCAGGCAGAAGAAAGGATCTCTGAAACTGAGGACGAAGCTTTTGAATGTTCCCAATCACTCAACAAGGTAGACAAATGGAGAGCAAAAATTGATCATTCTCTGAGAGAGCTGTGGGATCACTCCAAAAGATCAAACGTTCATCATATAGGAATTCCTGAAGGAGAAGAGGATGGTCCTAACGGTACAGACGTTCTACTCCAAGAGATTCTGGAGGAGAATTTCCCAAACATTGCAAGAGATTCAGAACTTCAGATAGCAGACAGTTTCAGAACCCCAGCAAGACTCGATCCAAATAAAGCATCTTCTAAACACATTGTGATTAACTTTGACAAAGTTAAGATGAAGGAGAAAATTCTGCAAGAAGCCAGACAAAAGAAAAGCATCACCTACAAAGGGAGAAATATCAGAATAACTGCAGCTCTCTCAGCCAAAACATCTCTGGCCAGAAGAAGATGGTCATCAACCTTCAATCTCTTAAAACAAAACAACTTCCAGCCCAGGATCCTCTATCCAACTAAACTGAGTTTCATTTGCGATGGAGAAATCAAATACTTTAATGACATAGACATGTTGAAGAATTTTGCCATAGCTAAACCAGCTTTCCTGGATATTCTTAGACCCATCCTCCACAACAACCAGTGCAATGCTCTACCTCCAAAGTAAACTCACCCAGAAATTTTCTGAACAAAACCCAACTTCCAGAGTGGTGAAAGGATTAAACATGGCCACTGGACATCCGAAAATCATGACACCCAAAACACAACCAGGTTTATCAATTCTCTCAATTAATGTGGACAGTTTAAATTGTCCTTTAAAGAGACACAGGCTGGCTGACTGGATACTTAAACTCAGACCAGACATCTGCTATATACAAGAATCTCACCTTACCTTAAAGGATAAAAAGAGACTCGAGGTGAAGCGATGAACTTGTATAATACAAGCAAATGGAAACCAGAAAAAAGCAGGGGTTGCAATTTTAGTAGCAGATACAATTGGCTTTAAACCAACAAAGATAAAGAAAGATAAAGAAGGTCACTACATATTTGTCAAGGGAAACATCCAACATGAAGGGATTTCGACAATGAACATTTATGCACCTTACCAGAACGCTCCTCAATTCATAAAGCAGACCCTAAAGGATATGAACAACTTGATATCTTCCTGTACTGTAATAGTTGGAGATTTTAACACCCCTTTGACAATTTTGGATAAATCCTCCAAGAAGAAACTAAACAAAGAAATATTAGACTTAAACCTGACCCTAGAACAAATGGACTTTACAGACCTCTACAGAACATTTACCCTAATAAAACTGAATATACATTCTTCTCATCAGCCCACGGGTCATCCTCCAGAATAGACCATATCCTAGGACACAAATCTAATCTCAGCAAATTTTAAAGTGTGGAAACTGCTCCTTGTATTTTCTCGGACCACCATGGAATAAAAGTTGAACTCAACAGCAATGGGAATTGCCATACTCAAACAAAGTCATAGAAGCTAAATAATCTTAAGCTGACTGATAACTAGGTCAAAGATAAGATAAAGAAGGAAATCACCAAATTTTTGGAACTAAATGAAAATGAAGACACAAATTATCAAAACCTGTGCAAAGGCAGTCCTAAGAGGAAAATTTATAGCACTGGAAGCCTTCATCAAGAAAACAGAAGGAGGCTCGGCGCCTAT
>NW_003852423.1:8460619-8482304 GCF_000181295.1 Otolemur garnettii | reverse complement strand
AAAAAAAAAAAAGAAAACAGAAGGAGAGGGGGCCAACAATTTAATAGATCACCTCAGGCAACTGGAAAAGGAAGAACATTCCAACTCCAAACCCAGCAGAAGAAAAGAAATAACCAGAATTAGGGCAGAGTTAAATGAAATTGAAAACAAAAGGATCATTCAGAAGAGCAAAAAAACAAAAAGTTGGTTTTCTGAAAAAATTAACAAAATTGATAAACCTTTGGCCAACCTAACCAGAAATAGAAAAGTAAAATCTCTAATATCGTCTATCAGAAACAATAAAGGAGAAACAACAACAGACACTTCAGAAATTAAAAAAATCCTCAATGATTACTACAAAAATCTCTATTCCCAGAAATATGAAAATCTGAAGGAAATGGGCCAATACCTGGAAGCACGCTACCTTCCTAGACTCAACCAGAAAGAATTAGAAATCTTAAATAGACCTATATCAACCACTGAAATAGCATCATCAATCCAAAATCTCCCTAAAAAGAAAAGTCCAGGACCAGATGGCTTCACATCCAAATTCTATCAAACATTTCAAGAGGAACTAGTACCTATATTATACATTTTCCAAAGCATAGGAAAAAAAGGAATACTTCCCAACACATTCTATGAAGCAAATATCACCCTGATCCCCAAACCAGGAAAGGATCCAACAAAGAAAGAAAATTATAGACCAATATCATTAATGAATATTGATGCAAAAATATTCAATAATATCTTAACAAACGGGACTCAGTAACACATCAAAAAAATTATACACCATGATCAAATTGGTTTTATTCCAGGGTTACAGGGCTGGTTCAACATACGCAAATCTATAAATATAATACACCACATCAATAAAAGAGAAAACAAATACCATATAATTCTCTCAACTGATGCAGAAAAAGCCTTTGATAATATCCAGCATCCTTTCATGATCAGAATTCTTAAGAAAATAGGCATAGAAGGGACATTTCTTAAACAGATAGAGGCCATTTACAGCAAACCCACAGCCAATATCATATTGAATGATGTAAAACTGAAAACATTTCCACTCAGGTTAGGAACGAGGCAAGGATGCCCACTGTCTCCACTGATCTTTAACACAGTAATGGAAGTCTTAGCTATTGCAATCAAGCAAGAGAAGGCAATCAAGGGTATCCAAACAGGGACAGAGGAGATCAAACTCTCACTCTTCGCTGATGACATGATCCTATACCTGGAAAATCCCAGGGACTCAACTTCAAAACTCTTAGAAGTGATCAAGGAATACAGCAGCATCTCAGGATACAAAATCAATACTTACAAGCCAGTAGCTTTTCTATAGTCAACAATAGCCAAGCTGAAAAAACAATCAAGGACTCTATTCCTTTTACAATAGTGCCAAAGAAGATGAAATATCTGGGAATTTACCTAACAAAGGACATGAAAGATCTCTATAAGAAGAATTATGAAACCCTGAGAAAAGAAATAGCTGAAGATGTTGACAAATGGAAAAACATGCCATGTTCGTGCCTGGGAAGAATCAACATTGTTAAAATGTCCCTACGACCCAAACAATCTACAGATTTAATGCAATCCCTATTAAAGCACCATTGTCATACTTCAAAGAACTTGAAAAAATAGTACTTTATTTTATATGGAATCACAAAAAACCTCAAATAGCAAATACATTACTCAGAAATAAGAACAAATTGGGAGGTATCACATTACTAGACTTCAGGCTATACTATAAATCTATAGTGATCAAAACAGCATGGTACTGGCACAAAAACAGAGTGGTAGATTTATGGAACAGAATAGAGAACCAAGAGATGAACCCAGCTACTTATCGTCATTTGATCTTTGACAAGCCTATCAAAAATATTTAGTGGGGGAAAGACTCCCTATTTAACAAATGGTGCTGGGTGAACTGGCTGGAGACCTGTACACTGAAACTGGACCCCCACCTTTTGCCATTAACAAAAATTGATTCTCATTGGATAAAAGATTTAAACTTAAGACATGAAACTATAAAAATATTAGAAGAGAGTGCAGGGAAAACACTTGAAGAAATCGGCCTAGGAGAATATTTTATGAGGAGGACCCCCCCCCCAGGCAATTGAAGCAACACCAAAAATACATTTGTGGGATCTGATTAAACTAAAAAGCTTTTGCACAGCCAAGAGCACAGTAAGTAAAGCAAATAGACAAGGTTCAGAATGGGAGAAGGTTTTTGCACTTTTCGCCTCTGACAAAGGTCTGATAACTAGAATCTACAGAGAACTCAAACTAAGCAATAAGAAAAGAATAAATAACCCCATTTCTATGTGGGCAAGAGACTTGAACAGAAACTTCTCTGATGAAGACAGGCGCATGGCCTACAAACATATGAAAAAATACTCATCATCCTTAATCATCAGAGAAATGCAAATCAAAACCACTTTGTGATATCATCTAACTCCAGTAAGATTAGCCCACATCACAAAATCCCAAAATTACAGATGTTGGCGTGGATGCAGAGAAAAGGGAACACCTCTACGCTGCTGGTGGGAATGCAAGCTAATATGGCCTTTTTGAAAAGAAGTTTGGAGAACACTCAAGGAACTACAAGTAGCCCTGCCATTTGATCCTGCAATTCCTCTACTAGGCATATACCCAGATGATCAAAAATTATTTTACAACAAAGACATTTGCCCCAGAATGTTTACTGCAGCCCAATTCATAATTGCCAAGACATGGACACAGCCCAAGTGCCCATTGACCCATGAATGGATTAACAAATTGTGTTATATGTCTATCATGGAATACTATGCAGCCATAAAAATGATGGAGACTTCACATCTTTTATGTTTCCCTGGATGGAGCTGGAACATATTCTTCTTCGTAAAGTATCCCAAGAATGGAAAAAAAAGTATCCAATGTACTTCATACTACTCTGAAATCAATATATAACCACCTACACTATTATACGAATGGCAAAACATAACTATAGTCCATAAAGTAGAAGGGAAGAGGAGAGAGAGGGGTGGGAAGAGGGGATATGGGAGAAGGGAGGGTATTTGGGGGGACCTCACCTAATGTGCATGATGCAATGGTACATTTCAAAACTATTAAGAAATGAGTATAATTGTGATAGATGTGTTATTTGGTTCAATGTAAACATTTCACATTGTATATCGAAGCAGTACCCTGAACCCCATGAATGCATCAATGTACAAAGTTATTATTTAATAAAAAATAATTAATTATTAAAAAATTCTAAACTGGTCATTAAATAAAAGGAAAACAACTAGACTAAAGCAAGCACATATTAATTTCTGTTAATGTTTGCTACTAGTTTAAAAAAAGAAAAGAAGTACAGTTTGTCATTCCTCCCCCTCTCCCCCTCCCCAGCAGCAATGCAATAAGCCCACTGAACATGGATGTTTAAAGGACAAAAGAATTAAGAAATAAGGGCTTTGTTTCCCTCTGGTCATTTAATACAAGGCAACCCATTAAGGTAAAAAGATAATGTAGGCTGGGCCCAGTGGCTCATGCCTATAATCCTAGCACTCCGCAAGGCCGAGGTCAGTGGACTGCCTGAGCTCACGAGTTCAAGACCAGCCTGAGGAAGAGCAAGACCCCCATCTCTAAAAAAATAGTCAAGTGTTGTAGTGGGTGCCTGTAGTCTCAGCTACTGAGGAGACTGAGGCAAGAGGATCTCTTGAGCCCAAGAGTTTGAGGTTGCTGTGAGCTATGACACTACAGCACTCAATCCCTGAGTGACTGAGTGAGACTCTGTCTCAAAAAATAAATAAATAATAAAAATTAAAAATAATATAATTACACCAATGATTCATTGATCCCATCTATAACCCTGAGTTTCTGGAAAATCTTGGTTTCAGATCTGAAATCATGTGATTCCAAGACAATTTGCTTCTTAAATTAGATCAAGAATTCAAAACTATTATCTGCAATAAAATGAGTCTATTTTTTTTTTACTCTAGGTATATACTAAGCAAATAAGTTGTAAAAAAAATTCTAAATATGAATTTGATACAAAGATTAAAATCTCAAATTTGGCAGCCTCAATTCCATTTATGTAAAACAAAGCATCCCTTTCAAAATTGCTTTCCTAATAGAAAATATAAACTCTCTTGATTTCCTATTTTATCAGCTATCCTGCAATTTAAAAAATGGTATTAAGGTGGGCACGGTGGCTCAAGCCTATAATCTTAGCACTCTGGGAGGTTGAGGTGGGCGGATCACTTAAGCTCAGGAGTTAGAGACCAACCTGTACAAGAGTGAGATCTCCATCTCTAAAAATAGCCAGGTGTTGAGGCCAATGTCTGTAGTCCCAGCTACTTGGGAGGCTGAGGCATGAGAATCGGGAGGCTGAGGCATGAAAATCGCTTAAGCCCAAGAGTTTGAGGTTGCTATGAGCTATGACACCATGGCACTCTACCCAGGGTGACAAAGTGAGACTCATTCTCAAAAACAAAATTTTAGAGGACACCTCCAAAGTAGTTTCCAAATAACGTCAAAAAAATCTCTATTCAAAAACAGTATTTATTTAAGTGGGCCACCAACAGTGATCCAATTAAACAGTGACTCATCCTCAAAGGTCCAAGCCAATGTTCTCATCAATTGACAGAATTCCATGTACCTAAAGTGGGTCTGTATTACCTTTAATTTAATTAAAAGTAAAAGATGTAGGACTTGGTGAGGTAGTTCACGCCTACAATCCTAACACTCTGGGAGGCCAAGGAGGGTGGACTGCCTGGGCTCATATGTTTGAGATGCCCCCTGAGCCAGAGGGAAACCTCATCTCTAAAAATAGCCAGGTGTTGTGGCAGACCCCTGTTATCCTAGATACTCAGGAGGCTGAGGCAGGAGAATTGCTTGAGCCCAAGAGTTTCAGGTTGCTGTGAGCTGTGATGCCACAGCACTCTAAGGAGGGTGACCAAGTGAGACTCTGTCTTAAAAAAAAAAAGTAAAATGATGTAAACATCTACAGACCTGCAAGGATTCTGAGAAGAGTGCAAGAAGCAGTGCTTCTCAATTTGGGGAAGTGAAGAAGGCAAGGTGTACCCAAATCACACATACCCACGGGAGCAGGGAGGAGGCTCGATTAGTTTCCATCTATCAGGTACAGTGTAAGGGGATATGACATACTTTCTGGGTGAAGGTCCCAACTACAACTCAGACTTTGCACTTTGCCTTACAAACACAAATAATGTAACCTAATCATATGTACCCTTATATTAACCCACAATAAAAAACAAAACATCACACATACCCCACCACCCCTCTCATCACTACCACAATGGTCCCACCCTGGGAGCATACTGCATGCCCCATCAAGTGTGCCAATCATGGAAAAAATGTTGCTTAAACCACTGTTCCAGAGGATAGGGTCTGTACTTCTGCAATCCCCACAAACCACACCCTTTGAGTTCTCCACACAGCCCCTTGGTTCAACTCTTCTAGTAACTCTTCCTCATGGTTGGGCCAGATCCTGAACCTCCTACCTCAGGCTCTCTGGGCTTTGTGTTCCCTCAGCATTGTTCCCCTTCACCTCACCACCCAACGCTCAGCTCACACTCACACTCCAGATCTTGGTTTACAGAGGCCTTCCCTGAACACCCACTACTAATGCAGGCTCCCCAGTAATGCTCTATCCTTTGATTTCTCCTGAGACTTTGTCATGGTTGGTATTATTTTATTATTTATCTACTAATCTATTTTCTCGTGTATTGTCTGTCCTCTCAAAAGTCCCATGAGGGCAGGAACTTTGTCCAAATTATTTATACTTTATAACCCTAGCACTTAGCACAGTGCCCAATAAATAAGGAGTAAATTAAATCTGATTGAATGAGTTCCAGCTAATGTTCTCCATTTCTGCATCAGCATCAAGTTTCTTTTTTTTTTTTTTTATTTAATTTTATTTTTTTTTTTTTTTTTTTGAGACAGAGCCTCAAGCTGTCCCCCTGGGCAGAGTGCCGTGGCATTACAGCTCACAGCAACCTCCAACTCCTGGGCTCAAGCGAGTCTCCTGCCTCCGCCTCCCAAGTAGCTGGGACCACAGGCGCCCGCCACAACGCCCGGCTATTTTTTGGTTGCAGCCGTCATTGTTGTTTGGCGGGTCCAGGCTGGGGATTCGAACCCGCCACCTTAGGTGTACGTGGCTGGCGCCTTAGCCGGTTGAGCTATAGGCGCCGAGCCCAGCATCAAGTTTCTAAGCAGCCTCGCCACCTGGAAGGGGAGGATGGGCTTAAGAATGGCATATCCACCTCTCCACCAGCCCACTCGGAAGCCCACTCACTTCGTCCTTCATCCTGTGACAAGGTGAGGTTGAAGCATTTACCTGCAACAGCCCAGAGTGGGATGCTTGCAAGATCACTTGGCAGCACCCGTAGCTCAGTCGGCAGGGTGCTGGCCACATACACCTAGGGTGGCGGGTTCAAACCCAGCCTGGGCCTGCTCATCATGCAACCAAAAAATACCCAGGCGTTGTGGCAGGCACCTGTAGTCCCAGCTACTTGGGAAGCTAAGGCAAGAGAATGGCTTGAGCCCAAGAGTTTGAGGTTGCTGTGAGCTGTGACACTACAGCACTCTACCAAGGGTGACAAAGTGAAACTCTGTCTCAAAAAATAAATAAATAAACAAATAAGGAAGAGCATTGCAACACACTGGAAATAACACTCCTTTCAGAACCTTGGCTGTCTGTGTCATGATAACTCACTGATAGGGAGCAGTTTCAGTTACTTGTAAGATTAGGAACCATCAGGAATTATGTAGGAGCTACTTGTCAAGTTCACATCTACCCAAAGTGACATCACTCCAAATATAAAGAAGTGGCGCACAATATGAGGGACAAACAAGAAGGAAGGCTTTACTGATTTTTTATTTTTATTTTTTTGGAGACAGAGTCTCACTCAATCGCCCTGAGATTGAGTGCCATGATGTCACAGCTCACAGCAACCTCAAACTCTTGGACTCAAGCAATTCTCCTGCCTTAGCTTCCCAAATAGCTGGGACTACAGGTGCCTGCCACAACACACAAGGCTATTTTTTAGAGACAAGGTCTCATTCTTGCTCAGGCTGGTCTTGAACTCCTGAGATCAATCTACCTGCCTCAGCCTCCCAGAGTGCTGGGATTACAGGCATGAGTCACCATGCCTGGTGAAGACTTTACTTCTGAGGAAGGGGCGCACCCCCCCCCTCAAAATGCACAGGAAGGACACAGTGCATGGGAAAAGTAGTATGGCTATTCCCTGCAAACCACCTGCCTGTGAATTCACATTCCACCCTTTGCCAAGGGAAATCATTTAATCTCTCCGTGCTTCAGTTTCCTTATCAGTAAGAGGGTGATAACTGCCTCCTTTACTGATCTACTGGAAAGACCAAATGAACAAACACAGAGGCATGTGCCCAGCTCTCACTGTACCAGACCTTGTCACTTTGGATGCTCTGTCTGGGACTTCTGCAGACCCTCCAAATGCTGAGATGCCTTCCTCGTGTGAACATGGAGCATTTGGTCCTTTAAAAACAATCCTCTCGGCTGAGTGCAGTGGCTCAGGCCTGTAATCCTAGCACTCTGGGAGGTTGTGGCAGGTGGACTGCCTGAGCTCAGGAGTTCCATACCAGCCTGAGTAAGAGCAAGACCCCATCTCTACTAAAAACAGAAAAACTTAAGCAAGATGACAGCTTGAACATAAGAGTTTGAAGTTGTTGTGAGTTATGATGCCATGGCACTCTACTCAGGGTGCCAGAATGAGACTCTGTCTCAAAAAAAAAAAAAAAAAATTCTCTCCAAGTATCTTTTTTGTCAGACAGGATATATTTAGAGAACAGAGTATTTTAAATCCATATGCTATGAAACCCATGTAAAACCACACTGTGGCCACTCCCCGCAAGAGTCAGATCATTTACTCCCAGCTGCCCAGTACCTAGCCTTGATCCAATAAGCCTATGGTTGAATCACAGAGAAAGTCCTTCAAAGGTGAGGGAATAGCCTGGCAAGGGAAACCTGTAATCCTAGCACTTTGGGAGGCTGAGGCCAGAGGATCCCTTGAGGCCAGGAGTTCCAGACCAGCATGAGCAAGAGCAAGACTCCCTTCTCTAGAAAAAATAGAAAATTGGCTTGGCGCCTGTGGCTCAAGTGGCTAAGGCGCCAGCCACATACACTTAAGGTGGCGGGTTCGAATCCAGCCTGGGCCCACCAAACAACAATGATGGCTGCAACCGAAAAAAAATAGCCAGGCATTGTGGTGGGCGCCTGTGGTCCCAGCAACTTGGGAGGTGGAGGCAGGAGACTCGCTTGAGCCCAGGAGTTGGAGGTTGCTATGAGCTATGCCACAGCAGCACTCTACCCAGGGGGACAGTTTGAGTCTCTGTCTCAAAAAAAAAAAGAAAAAATAGAAAATTTAGCCAGGCATGGTGGTGAGCACCTATAGTCTAGCTATTTGGGAGGCTGAGGCAGGAGGATCACTTAAGCCTGGAAGTTTGAGGATGCTATGAGCTATGATGACACCACTACACTCCAGCCTGGGTGAAGAGTAAGACCTTCAGTTTTGGGGGTTTTTTGTTTGTTTGTTTGTTTTTGAGACAGAATCTTACTATGTCACCCTGTGTAGAGTACTATGGGCATCACAGCTCACAACAACCTCAAACTCTCAGGCTTAAGCAATTCTCTTGCCTCAGCCTCCCAAGTAGCTGGGACTACAGGCAACTGCCACAATGCCTGGCTATTTTTTTGCTGGAGTTTTGTCATTGTTGTTTAGCAGGCCCAGGCCAGGTTTGAACCCACCAGCTCTGGTGTATGTGGCCAGTGCTCTAACCGCTGAGCTATAGACACCACGCAGACCCTCTTAATTTAAAAAAGAAAGAAAGAAAAAGTGCCAAAGTTACCATTCTTAAGTTCTTATTTGCCAGCAGTACTGACTACAGTTCAAGAGCAGTTGACACATGTCTACAGATTCAGTTTGGCACCATTCTCAAAACAGAAGTCACAATTTTTTAAGGTTTCCCAACCAGCATCCGGTCTGTGCCTGGTTGTAAATCATTACATAGGTTTCCCGGAATAGAAACTTTCCTGTGTGTTTGGACAGACCAACCGCAGGTTTTCAGGAAGAAAACAAGAACCCAGAGCTATGGTAACGGTGCCCCCCACCCCAGGTGGTGACTTTTGGGGGTGGCAGGGATACCCACCGTCTCCCCAGCTCTCCCAAGTACCACTCCACAGTAAGAGCTGCTGTATCTATGAAAAAGGGGAAGCTAATTATGGTATAGTGGAAAACTTTGTGTGTTTCTATTTGTATCTTCTAAGGCGTGCAGGCTCCCTACACACAACACTCTTTGTTTTGCCCTATACTTTGATGGATGTGGATTTGTAAGTCAGAGAGAGGAAAGGGGATGTAGCTACAGTTATAGAGGGAAAGACTGGAGCACAGAGAAAAGCAAGGGGGAGGGAGTGAGAGGCAGGGATAAGAGGTGAGGAGGGACAGGAGGCTATCTAATTAATGTATGAAGCTCCACACGACAGCTCCTACCCTAAACCAGTCAAATCTCCAGAACTAGCAAAACACCTGTGGGGAGCATTTCTCCATCAATGAGGGAAGAAATGGAGTCTGTATCAGAGTGACAACCGCATAAGAGACCACAGAGGCCTCCGCAAACACCCCAGAGAATTAGCAGAGAATTAGCAGGGCAGGGCTTGATATGAGGAAGAGGGACCCAGAAAATAGCTGAGTTGAAAGGCAATGTGTCTTTCTTCCCCAAAAGTAATTAAAAATAGTCTGATTATACCATTTAACATCTGAGCACCACAGGAATGCACTGAAAAGCAAAGAATTCAGGAGTATTCTCCCCCCTCTCTATTCACCTTCCAGCAGAAGGTGGTAAACTGGGACTGCAACAAGCAAGTAGAGTAGATAATTCTGATGTGCCTCTCAGATACCCCCCTACTACTTTCAAACTGGTCCCGAAACAGCCAAGCTTGTGCAGTGTGTTCCCACCCCCAGTTCTCTCTCATCTGCACACAGCCCTGGCCCAGCCACCAGGCTCAGCCATTTACACGGACACATGGCAGGACTGCAAATCAGGGGAGCAGAATGTCCCTATGTACGTCCCTTTAGAACTGTAGTTCCCAACCCCAAGACCATGAACCAGGACCCGGACTGGTCTATGGCCTATTAGGATCAAGGTCGCATAGCAAGAGGTAAGAAGTGGGACGAGCAAGCAGGGAAGCTTCCTCTGTATTTACAGCCGTTCCTCATCATTCAAGATCACCACCCGAGCTCCGCCTCCTATGAAGCATCCTCTGTATTTACAGTGGTTCCTCATCACTCATCACTACCTGAGCTCCACCTCCTATGAAGCGTCCTCTGTATATACAGCTGCTCCTCATCACTCACAGCACCGCCCGAGCTCTGCCTCCTATCAGATCAGCAACAGCATTAGATTCTCATAGGACCGTGAACCCTACTGTAAACTGCACATGTGAGGCTGCATGCTCCTTATGAGAATCTAATGCCTTTCCCCTCCTCCTGCTCTGTGGAAAAATTGTCTTCCATATAACCAGTCCTTATGCCAAAAAGGGTGGGGACCACTGCTTTAGAGGATTACTCTGGCTGCCTTTGGGAAAATGGGTCAGAGGGGAGCAAAGTAGAACAAGTGAGACTTGATCAGAAGCAAATGTGAAAGTAACAAGGGCAGCCTGTGATTAGGGGGAAGACAGAATTAGAGAAGCAAGTGAGACTTTGAGAGTGCTCAGATGTGAGGGGAAGATGAGAAATGACTCCTAGGTTTCTGGGCTGCACAAATGGATGGAGGGCAGAGGCCTCTACTCAAACAGGGGAGGGTGGAGGAGACGGTACGGGGGCAGAGGGGGTAGGACAGAGTCCACAGAAGCCAAGTGACAAACCCACACGTGTGCGGCCCCTCGGTGCTCCCTGACCTCATTTTGTCTTCTCACATGCCGCCTGTTTTACTTTATCTTCAGTTGTGTAAAACTTTGGCCACATCCATCTCTTTAAATAGCTTTTAATTAAAAGAACAAACTTCCTAGATGTATTAAACTTTTCCTTATTTTTCCTTTCCTTTGTAAGTTTCTTTTTGGAAGGATGGATGAAATAACTCTCATTCTGTGGGTCAGTACGGTGCCGGGACAGACTGGTGTCCAGCATCAACCCACTTTATGGAGTATTTGGAAAAACCAAAGAAGTAAAAAATGAAGTGTCAATGGAGGTGAAGAACTAATTTTAAAAGTGAGTTGAGATATATCCCACTCAGCTACCTACTATGCAGCTAACAGGAGTAAAATCCCCGAGCAAGATCAAGCTAAACAGTTGAGCGTTATAGTGAATTCATGCTTTGTACATATCCTGGTCACAGCCACGGTAGATATCAGCCCACAAACCTCTAACTAGTTCATGTCTGACCTCTAATTTTCACCATCACTTACTGCTTTGCTACTTCTGGGTTTGTGCTGAGAATTATTTTTTAGATTTTGAATGAACATATTTGTGGGCATCATTTTGTCTTCTCAATTCTATGTTTGTTTCCTTACAGGAAAGAACTCGGTAGGGTCTAAGTGTCAGGCCCTACACAACTGGAGAGGGAGGACTAACAGCATTGGGCAAGTTAATCTGAGATGTCTAATACATCTGACGAGCCACAGTCAAATTCTGCATCGACTGTCTAAACCTGGAGCTCTCGAGAAACAGCTAGACCTCTGCACCAGGGAACTGGTGGTTTACCAACAATACCTGAAGTCATGGAATGAAACCAGCTTGTCCAGTGTTTGTCAGGGCCTCTGGATAACCCAGGAATAGGATACAGCTTCCCAGAACTCATCCCAGGCATAATGAATTAGAACACTGAGGCCCAGAAATCAGCCTTAACAAGTTACCCAGATAATTTTATGCATAAAAATGTTAGAAAACCACAGATCTAGGGAGAGACTGCAGAGAAGAGGAAGAGGACCCACGAAAAGCCCTGAGGAGCTGCTAATTGGCGGGATCAGGGATCAGAGGCAAGAGAACAGAGCAGAAGCTCCCAGAGGAGGACTGGAAAGCTGAAGAGAACAGAGCAGAAGCTCCCAGAGGAGGAGAGGAAAGCTGAAGTTCAGAGTCAAGGAGGCAGAAAGTAAAGAAAGGGGGTGGAGGGTGCCCTGAGAGAGGCATCAGAGGACAAGGAGCATGTGAATGGAAAATCACATGCAGACAAGGCCAGGCAGGCCACACTGAGCTGCGTCTAAGCAAAAACCCCAAGAGGAGGCACAGAGAAGGGAGTTAGAGACCTCAAAGCCCTTGGAGATTAGGGAAAGGACAACACTGGTTTCTGACTTTCCGGTTCCACTCCATTGACCTTTTGAGTTGTCTGTGTTGTCCTTACAGTAAGCCCCCATCACTGGTTCTAACTTTAGAGGGATCTCTCTTCTTTCTACCCAGCCACAGCTAAAGTTCAAAGGGATGAATGAGCAAGAATACTGTAAATCCTGGGAGAAAACGGAAAACGCCTTTCAAAGTCTTTCTGAGATCTGCCCCCACCAGAGCTGAAGCGCATGCATTCTAATTCCCAGCAGCTGATGAGAATTCAGATCAAAGTGTTACCTCTGATCACCCTTGAGGGTCCTCTCACTCTCTCTCATTTCTGAGACTGTCAGAAATAGATCTTGCCTACAGATGGCAAAACTGCGGTCAGGACTCCAAGCGCAGCCCTTGTGGGTACCCAGCAAAGGTAGTCAAAGGAACCGAGGTGCAAGGGAAATAGCAGAAAACACGTGGAAAGAAGCCGCGCTGGTGAAGATAAAGGACAAGGGCACACACACAGACAAGGAGAGATCATACCAGGGGCCGGGCTGTACTGAGTGCATAGGTAGGCCAGGCTGAGCTGTACTGTGCTTAAGAGAGTGACTGTGCAAAATGGGATAGAGGAGGCTGACTGGCTACAGGCAGAGGGAGGCCATCTGAAGAGAATGCACAGTGCTAAGTTGGGCTCAGGGCTGCAGAGGCAATTCCCATTGTCACTGGTATCAAGCTGGGTAGGGTCTGTCTCCTGCCTGCAAAGGGGGTAGTTCTCAAGGTGATTTTAGGACAAGCACCCCATACAGATGACAGCGGTCTAAGGTTCTAAACGCTGGAGGCTTAAGTCATGTCTTTCCACGTTTCCTCTGATTCCAAAGGAACTATAGCCAAATGCTACAGAATCAAGAAAGCATAAAGAAGGACCTGGAGGGGGTGGCTCATGCCTGTAATGCTAGCACTCTGGGAGGCTGAGGCAGGTGGATTGTTTGAGCTCAAGGAGTTCAAGACCAGACTGAGCAAAATAAGACCCTGTCTCTAATAAAAATAGAAAAACTGAGGCAAGAAGATTGCTTGAGCCCACGAGTTGGAGGTTGCTGTGAGCTATGATGCCATGGCACTCTACCCAGTGTGACAGCTTGAGATTCTGTCTCAAAAAAGGGGGTGGGGGATCCTAATAACACTTTAAATCATTTTGTTATTTTATTCATGGGCATATTAAGTATTGTTTTTGTTTTTTAGTACTACATAGTTTTTTTTTTTTAAATGCATTATTGGGGTATTTTTATAAATTTAAAATTATTTCAAAATCTAAACTTTTTTTTATTTGAAACAGAGTCTCAAGCTGTTAGAGTGCTGTAGCGTCACAGCTCACAGCAACCTCCAACTCTTGGGCTTAAGTAATTTTCTTGCCTCAGGCTCCCAAGGAGCTGGGACAACAGGCACTCGCCACAATGCCCAGCTATTTTTGTTGCAGTTGCCATTGCTGTTTTAGCCGGCCAGGGCCAGATTTGAACCTACCACCCTCAGTATATGGGGCCAGTGTCCTACCCACTGAGCCACAGGCACCGCCCAATCTAAAATGTTTTTAAAGAGGAATATATTGCTGAAATCCTCTATACCTCCAGCCCCTTTCTTATTGCACTCTCCATAGGCAGTAACTATATACAATTAGGAGCATATCCTTCTGGATTTTACTGTTTCAAAAATTACCATCCTGCACTTTGCTTTTATTATGTAATACATGTCATAGAGACTGACTGTGTCCCCTCCAAATTCAAGCTGTAAAACCCTAAACCCCAATGTGCTGGTATTTGGAGATGGGGCCTTTGGGACATGATTAGGTTTAGATGAGGTCAAAAGGGTAAGGTCCTCGTGATAGGATTAGTGTCAGACGAGACCCCGGGGAGCTTGTTCTCTTTCTCTCTTTTTCTACTATATGAGGCCATAGCAAGAAGGCAGCTATCTGCAAGCCAGGAAGAGTTCTCACCAGGAACCAAATTAGCCAGCATTTCCGAGCTTCCAAAACTGTAAGAAATAAATTTCTATTGTTTAAGCCACCCAGTCCACAGTAATTTGTAATAGCAGCCCAAACTCACTATAATGTATAATGAACATTTTCTATATCTCTTTTTTTGTTTGTTTGATTGAGACAGAGTCTCAGTCTGTTGCCCTGGGTTGAGTGCCATGGTATCATGGTTCACAGCAACTTCAAACTCTTGGGCTCAAGCAATCCTCTCACCTCAGCCTACCAAGTAGCTGGGACTACAAGCGCCTGACACAACGACTGGCTGGTTTTCCCATCTTGTAGAGACCACGTCTTGCTTTGCTCAGGCTGGTCTCAAACTCCTGCGCTCAGGCAATCCACCTGCCTCGGCCTCCTAGAGTGCTAGGATTACAAGCGTCAGCCACCACACCCGGCCTCCTTTATAGCAACTTCATTCTTTTTTCAAGTAGGCAAGAATTTGTGAGGAATAAGATCCTAAAAGTAGAAGTACTAATCAGAAAGCATACAAATTTTAAAATATTATAAACACTGCCAAGGTGCCTTTCCAAGAGATTGTACCAAATAATGCTCCCCCTAAAAGTATATGATGACAGTCTGCTTTCCCACACTTGCACCAACACTGGATATTAACAGCCTAAGGAAAAGTGGTTTCATGGTTATTTTTAACCCACGCTTACTGGATTATTAATGAGCATAAGTTTTTTTTTTCTTTTTTTCTTTTTTTTTGAGACCGAGTCTCACTATAGCACCCTCAGTAGAGCGCTGTCGCATCACAGCTCACAGCAACCTCAAACTCTTGGGCTTAAGCAATTCTCTTGCCTCAGTCTCCCAAGTAGCTGGGAGTACAGGCACCCACCACAATGCCTGGCTATTTTTTGTTGCAGTTGTCATTGTTGTTTAGCTGGCTCGGGCTGGGTTCAAACCCTCCAGCTTCGGTGTACGTGGCTGACGCCATAGGGCACTGAGCCAAGCATTTTTATATACATATGTGAATTACCTATCAATAGCCCTTGGCCATACTCCTATTAGATTTTTTTTATATTGATTTCTTAGAGTCCACGCTTATTACAACTATTTACTACTTTGTCATCTGCCTTTTAACTTTATTTATGGTATCTTTTTTCTCACTTAAGTATAATGTTTCATGAAATTAGGTCTATTGATATTTTCCTTTATGGTTTCTGAGTTCTATTAAACTTGAGAGGTCTTTCCTATTGCAAAGTTATCCCTAAAAACCATCTTCTTTATCTATAATTTTGGTTTTGACATTTCATCTTTAATCTAAATGAAATTTGTTTTTGTGAATGATATGAGACAGGGATCTGATTTTTTTCCAAGTGAACAGCCAACTGTCTCAACAGACTGTACCAGAGTCAAGTTTATCTCACATCCAATTTCTGTCTTTCCAATGGAACCATCTCTGGGCTTCCTAATACTGGTTCCCAGGTATCTTGATAGCTGGCTGAACAATTCCCTCCTCCATATTCTTTTTTCAAAAGCATATTGCCTATTTTTACAAATCTATTTTTTCAGATAAAACTTATTATCAGGCTCAGCACCCATAGCTCAGTGAGTAGGGCACCAGCCACATACACCAAAGCTAGCAGGTTCAAGCCCTGCCCAGGCCTACTAAACAACAATGACAAGTGCAACAACAACAAAAAAATATCCAGGCATTGTGGCAGGCACCTGTAGTTGCAGTTACTGGGGAGGCTGAGGCAAGAGAATTGCTTAAGCCCAAGGGTTTGAAGTTGCTGTGAGGTGTGACGCCACAGCACTCTACCGAGGGCAACACAGTGAGACTTTGTCTCAAAAAAAAAAAAGGCTTGGCACCTGTAACTCAGCGGCTATGGTGCCAGCCACATAGGTGGCAGGTTCGAATCCAGTCCAGGCCCAGCAAATGACGACAACTACAACCAAAAAATAGTGGCAGGCACCTGTAGTCCAAACTACTTGGGAGACTGAAAAAAAAAAATCAACACATTGTACCCCACATATGCATAAATGTATTCATGATCTATGTGTATATGACTTAATAAAAAAAAAATTTTTTCCGAACTACAATTTTACTAACTGGTGTGAATGGCTGCCCTGTGCTTCAACCAATTCATGCTCTGAAACTTTCGCCTTCCCTCCAAACAGCTTGTGTTCTCCTGGCTTCTCTCTTTCAGAGTTGTAGATTCCTATCCTAAATCAGAGTGTGGCAGCTCAACTAATAAGATAATAAGGCAAAAGATGTGGTATTTTGATAGGCAGTTCTAGGAAGATTTACTGGTCTCTCCTACACTGTGGCAGCCTGGAAGGAGAACTAGGATCTTCAACATTTCATAATTGATTCACCTGGCACCACGTACTCCATAGGAAATGATGGAGTATAATGGAAAGAATATGAGATTAGAAGTTGGGAGACCAGAATTTGAGTCCCCTTCCTACCTCTCATTAGCTTTGTAGTTCAGATTAAGTTATTCTGTCTCACCTCTAGACCTCAGTGGCCACATTTATAAAGTGAGATTATTTGTCTATATAGTCATTACTAACCTTTCCACCATGGCAAAGCTTTAAGAATCAGAGGAAAATTATGGATTCTCTTCTCCAGCATAATACCCTGTTGCACATGAACATGAAATCGAATAACTGTGGGCTGTTCACAGACCCCTGTAAAGTCTATCCCCAGGGTCTAGATCACTGAGGCCTAGGACAAACTTTTAAAAATGAAAAAAGAGAGGGAAGTGCCTGGTGCTCAGTGGGTAGAGTACCAGCCCCATATACCAAGGGTGGCGGGTTCAGACCCAGCCCCGGCCAAACTGCAACAAAAAAATAGCCGGGGCATTGTGGCGGGCACCTGTAGTCCCAGCTACTCGGGAGGCTGAGGCAAAAGAATAGCCTAAGCCCAGGAGTTGGAAGTTGCTGTGAGCTGTGACACCACGGCCCTCTAACTAGAGTGTTAAAATGAGATCTGCCTCTAAAAAAAGAAAAAAGAAAAAAAAGAAAGAAAAAGAAGGGGGTAAGCGTAGCCAGGCATTGTGGCAGGTGCCTGTAGTCCTAGCTACTTGGGAGGCTGAGGCAAGAGAATCACTCAAGCCCAAGAGTTTGAGGTTACTGTGAGCTGTGACACTATGGCACTCTACCAAGGGCAACACAGTGAAACTCTGTCTCAAAAAAATAGAAAAGAAAAGAAAGAGGAAAGGGATAAAAACAATACTTATCTCAAGAGCTGATCATGTACATAACCACTTATAACAGGGTCTGACACATACTAAGCCCTAATAGCTATTAGCTTATTATAGAAATCATAATCACACATTTGCTGGGTGGTTAAAATTATAAGTTAAGGAGTTCTGGGAAATCATAAATACTTTAATGCCTTAGTCTCCCCAAATATAAACTGAGGACAATAATATAACAGAATCACTTCATAAATTTGTTGCAAGACTTGAAGATATTGTCACACTGAAAGTCTTTTCACAAAGCTTAGCACATACTAAGTGCTCAATAAATGTTAGCAGTTGTTTTTAACAATTCTAGGAGTCAAAGATTATCATTTTCCATTTTTATTTCTGAATACTAAGAGTGGGTTAAGTGTCTGCCAGCAATATCTCAGCTAGCAAATGAGTATACCAACATTTCAACTTGCATGGGTATGAAATCAGAAGTTGTCACCGCTACCACTACCCTTTATAACCTCTTGTTTGAATGGGACTTAGGGAAAAGAAGAACTAACTTATACCAATTAGATTACTAAGAGAAAGAAAGATAGTTGGCGGTAGCAGTCCCAAATTTGAGGGATTCTCCATGGAATCAACCATGACCTTGGCCAAAACCCCTTCTTTGACACTCTGAGAAATGAAATTTCCTCTATATAGGTTATAGCCTGTTCTGAACTAGTTCTCTGCCTTTCATAAGTGGTTGTGAAACCACAGCCTTGACATTTAAAAAGAGGAAAAAGAAGTCGTTTCCCCCAATAGCTCAACTAGTAAAGTAAGCCCCTAAAATGAAAGTAGCAGTCCTATGGCTGAGAAAAAATTTTGAGTGAGCCACAGCAGAATTGCTATAGTAGAACACTAGCATTACTCTCTAATTAATACACTTTTATTTGAAAAAGAATAAAGGTGTTTATTTCCAGTTTCAGGATACCAAACTCAGGAAGACTTCCAGCAGGTAAAATAGTTAAGTGTGTACCACAGCCCAGGGGGGTAGGGAGAGAAGCTGGGTCGCAGTCAAGAAACCCCCAATAAGGTGCAGTATCAGCCTGAGCAAGTCCCACTCTTTCAACACCATCATGAAATTGTATCCAGGAAGTGAGAATGAAATGGACTGGCAGAAGAAAGAGGATGATCAGTTGAGTCAGTGCCAATCACCTTATTTCACAACTTCCCATATTTACTTCTAAACGTATTTTTTTTTTTTAGAGACAGAGTCTCACTTTACCACCCTCAGCAGAGTACTGTGGCATCACAGCTCACAGCAACCTCTAACTTCTGGGCTTAGGCGATTCTTTTGCCTCAGCCTCCGGAGTAGCTGGGACTACAGTTGCCAGCCACAATGCCCAGCTATTTTTTTTGTTGCAGTTTGGCCAGGGCCAGGTTCGAACCCACCACCCTTGGTATATCGGGCTGGTGCCCTGCCCACTGAGATAAGATATTGAATGCGCCATAGCAGAATTGCTATAGTAGAACACTAACATTACTCTCTAATTAATACATTTTTATTTGAAAAAGAATGAAGGTGTTTATTTCCAATTTCAGGATACACAGGCACCACCCAATGTATTTTATTTTTGTATCTTTATTAAAAAGAGCCATGGTGGCTCAGTGCCCATGGCATAGTGTTTACGGCACCAACCACATGCACTGAGGCTGGCAGGTTCAAACGCAGACTGGGCCAGCTAAACAACAATGACAACTGCAAAAAAAAAAGTAGCCAGGGTTGTGGCAGGTGCCTGTAGTCCCAGGTCCTTGGGAGGCTGAGGCAAGAGAATCGCTAGAACCCAAGAGTGCGACACAGTGAGAGGAGGGCGACATAGTGAGACTCTGTCTCAGAATAAATAAATAAATAAATAAAAGCCCTGGCTGGGCACCACAGCTCACACCAGGTAATCTCAGCACCGTAGAGGCCGAGACGGGAGGGATCACTATCACTTGAGCCCAGGAGTTTGACACCAGCCTGGGCAACATAATGAGTTGCTGTCTCTTCAAAGTAAATTTAAAAAATTACCCAGTCATGGTGATGAGAGCCTGTAGCCCCAGCTACTCAAGAAGTGGAGCCAAGAGGATTGCCTGAGCCCAAGAGTTCAAGACTTCAATGAGCTATGCTATGATCTTGCCACTGCACTGATCCAGCCTGGGCTGCAACAGAGGAAGACCCTGTCTCAAAATAAATGAATAAAGGGCAGTACCTGTGGCTCAGTGGGTAGGGTGCCAGTCCCATATACCAAAGGTGGCAGGTTCGAACCCCGCCCCTGCCAAATGGCAACAAAAAATAGCCGAGCATTGTGGCAGGCGCCTGTAGTCCCAAACTACTCAGGAGGCTAAGGCAAGAGAATCGCCTAAGCCCAGGAGTTGGAAGTTGCTGTCAGCTGTGATGCCACAGCACTCTACCAAGGGCAACATAGTGAAACTATCTCAAAAATAAATAAATAAAAGCAGCTCTATCAGCCAATCTCAAATCTACCATTTCTTAAAAAATAAATAAAATAGTCCAGGTGTGGTAGCTCACACCTGTAACTCACATCTGTAATCCTAGCACTCTGGGAGTCTGAGGCCAGTAGATTGCCTGAGCTCAGGAGTTAGAGACCAGCCTGAGCTAGAGTGAATCCCCATGTCTAAAAATAGCTAGGCCTTGTGGCAGGCACCTATAGTCCCAGCTGTTTAGGAAGCTAAGGCGAAGGAATCACTTGAGACCAAGAGTTTGAGGCTGCTGTGAGCTGTGACGCCAAAGCACTCTACCCAAGGTGACAAAGTGAGACTCTGTCTCAAAAAAAAAAGAAAAAGAAAAAGAAAAATTATCCAGGAGTTGTGGCAGGCACCTGTAGTCCCAGCTACTCCAGAGGCTGAAGCAGAAGGCTCATTTGAATCCAGGAGTATGAGGTTGCTGTGATCTAGGCTGATGCCAAGGCACTGTAGCCTGGGGCAAGAGTGAGACTCTGTCTCACTAAAAGAAAAAAAAGAGAGAGAAACTAAATAAATAAATAAAGGTCTAGCTACTTAGAAACAGGCATTACTGGAAGTGATGGGAGAAGCACAGCAGGAGTCATCACCTCCATTCTCCTACTGGAGAGTCCCACTAGAGGTGCTCAGTAGTCCAAGAGTCCCCTGTTCTCACTGGCCACCACTTCAGCTCCTCTGCTTCAGCCCCCAGGAGAGAAGGGGGAGTTCACGAAATCCAAACCTAGGTCCCGCAGCCCCACCCAACAGTGGAGAGAACTCTGGAGTGGGGGTCAGAAGGTTCTAGGCTTATTTCTGCTCCCATCTGGCAAAACGATCCTAGTCTTTTAGGGGGTCACACTCCCCTTCCCTGGGCCTTAGCCTCCCTGTCTGTAAATGAAAGGTTTGATGGAGATCACGTGCAAGCCTCCTTCCTGTTCTCAATTTCTCATTCTATTATTCTTAAATTAAATTAAGAATTCTATTCTGTCTTGCAGAAATAGACTACAGGACGGACAGGCTGCTCTCCATTCCATGATCATCCCCCTCAATAATCAGTATAATTTTAGAAAACTATATGATGCATCCATTACTGAAAAACAGGCTGTTGCTTTTCATATCACCAAACCTGATTATTAGTAAATGTGAATTTTCCCTCAGGCCTTCCCCTCAATCCTACAATCCCAGGAAAAAACCTACCTATCCCTCCCAATTTCTAAACTCCAAGCTACCTTTCATTAATAATAACAAAAAATACCCACCCAAACCCGGCCAATGTAAGGTGCCAGAGCACTTCTTCTGGAATCCAGAATTTCGCTCTGCCCTCACCCTCTCCCCAGGTGTGTTTTTAGCCGGGAACCCCCGGATCCACACGTTCCATCTCCCTCCTGCAGTAAACAAGCCCACCATATCTCCCCTGCACACCTCGACCGGAACGACTGCAGCTCCGCGGCTCCAATCCCTGGGGACCCAGACCTCCGTCGAGTCCGCAGGGCGGCCGGCACCTAGGCGCAGCGGGAAGGGCCCGGCACCTCTGGAAAGGAAGGGCCGGCAGGCTCGTTCCCCGGCCGCGGTCTCCACCCCGGCGGCGCAGAGGCCCCCTCCCGGCAGGTCCCCTGTCACTTACAGGCAGCTTCTCTGGGCCAGGCAGGGCAGGGTAACGGAAGGCAGGGCCCGCGGGCCGGCGGCGGAGTTTGCTGACTCAAAGGCGCGGCGGCGGCGGTGGCGGTGGCGAGCGCCCAGGAGCGCACCCGAGCGCAGCCCCGCGCTCCCCG
>NW_003852423.1:8448296-8460571 GCF_000181295.1 Otolemur garnettii | reverse complement strand
GTCGCCCGCGTGTGGCCGCCCGGCCTCCTGCTTCCGGTGTCCTCGCGCCGCCCAGCCCCTTGGGGACCCGCGGCGCTCTGGAGGGGAGCTGGGAGCCTTTGTCCCTGAAATCGGGTTAAAGGGGAAATACCCCCATTTGCCTGGACGCTGAGACTGGAGGTGTGCAAACAGTACCCTTTGGAACCACCGCTTGAAAGCCACCTTCAGCTTCCTAACTCCGATCTCTTAGTTAGAGAGAGGATTGCTGATGGGGAGAGAGATAGATAAATAACGTGATGAACAAGAAGGACAGGATGTTAACAGTGGAATCCACGTGGTAGGCATATAGCTGTTTACTATAAAATTTTTACAACTTTTCTATATGTTTAAAATTTCTCATAATAAAAAACATTTGGGGGCCGGGCGCAGTGGCTCACGCCTGTAATCCCAGCACTTGGGAGGCAGAGGCGGGTGGATTGCCTGAGCTCACAGGTTGGAGACCAGCCTGAGCCAGAGCGAGAGCTCCTCTCTAAAAATAGCCAGGCGTTGCGGCAGGCACCTGTAGTCTCAGCTTCTTGGGAGGCTGAGGCAAGAGGATCGCTTGAACCCAAGAGTTTGAGGTTGCTGTGAGCTAAGATCCCAGGGCACTCTACCAAGGGTGACGAAGTGAGACTATGTCTCCAGGAAAAAATATATATATATACACACACACACACATTTTGGGAAAAAAAGCTATGAGATCTGTGAAGAAACCTGAATCAGTAAAGCATTTCCCAGATGGCAGCTTGCCCTGGGTCTGACCCACCTGCTTACACAGAATATTGCAATAAGCCACTTGAACAGTTAATGAGTGACTAAATGCCACAATTAATAACCGTAGCCTAATATTTCACTTTTCAAGCATGAATTTTCCAGCTTGCTGCCGATTATTATTCAGGGACCATTTCAGACCTACTTGGAAATGTACCTGTGTATACTCCACATCTACATCAACTCTGTAATAAAACTTGTAAATACACAACGTCATATCTTAACATCTTGGATCCTACACTTGTGCTGATGAACTCTAATCACTGGTATTTCCTAACATTGTACCCAAGTCTTAACACACAAGTGAATGTAACCTGGATTACTTTTGAAAATCAAATTCAAATGTATCTTCCAAATTCTCGTCCTATGCTCTACAAAGACAACCAATGACTAGAAAACAACACCGCACCATGTATCTAAGGGGCCAAGAGATTCTGCAAAATTAAAACCTTTCTGAATTGATTGTCAAGTGCATGATTTTAGGGCCAGGTGCAGTGGCTCACACCTGTAGTCCCAGCAGTCTGGGAGGCCGACATGGGTGGATTGCCTGAGCTCAAGAATTTGAGACCATCCTGGGCAAGAGCAAGACCCCATTTCTAAGAAATAGCTGGGCGTTGTGGTGGGCACCTATAGACCCAGCTACTTGGAAGGTTGAGGCAAGAGAATTGCTTGAGCCCAAGAATTTGAGGTTGCTATGAGCTATGATGCCACTGCACTCTACCAATGGCAATAAAGTGAGACTGCCCCTCCAAAAAAATTGTTTTTCAAAAGTCTCAGCAGGTGAGCATTTTATTTTTATATTTTTATTTTTTTTGAGACAGTCTTACTATGTCACCCTCAGTAGAGTGCTATGGCATCTGGGATAGCTGGGCAGCTGGGACTACAGGCCCCCACCACAATGCCTGGCAATGTTTTTGTTGCAGTTGTTATTGTTGATTTTAGCTGGCCCAGGATGCACTGGAAACCACCAGCCTGGGTATATATGTGGCTTGTGCCCTACCCACTGAGCTATGGGCGCCACCTAGGTGAGCATTTTAATACTGGAAAGACTGGACTGAGTATAAAATGTTTGAGAGTAGAACCCATAATGTTAATACTATGTTTTAAAGAAGCTGAGCATATTTGGAATTCTGTGTGCATGTAACATTAAAGAGAACTTGGCCCATTGAAGTAAACGTTTGCCTTACACTTCTAAGTTTAAAATGTGTAATTTTTTTTTTTTTTTAGACAGTCTCAAGCTGTCGCCTTGGGTAGAGTGCTGTGGCGTCACAGCTCACAGCAATCTCAAACTCTTGGGCTCAAGCGATTCTTTTGCCTCAGCCTCCCAAGTAGCTGGGACTACAGGCACCCGCCACAACACACAGCTATTTTTTTGTCATTGTTGCAGTTGTCATTGTTATTTCAGCAGACCTGGGCCAGATTGGAACCCCCCCAGCCTCCATGTATGTGGCCAGCACCCTACCCACTGAGTTATGGGTGCCCTATCCACTGAGCTACCAGCGCCACCTAAAATGTGTAATTTAATAGATACATTTTTGCTAATGATCTTAAGATGAAGTCTTGCTAAGTTAATAAACAATATTGGAGCACTCACTAGAATTTAAGATTTACCACATTTATAAATTTAATTTGATATTGAATTATTTAATTAGACAAAGAGCTTAACAAGGAAAACAATATATTAAATTCATGAATGAAGTTTAAAAATGTTTGGAGGTGAAAATGTTTGTTAATGGGCTCAAACATTAATCAAATACTTCTTTGGTCATTAAAATCTGCTAGGGTTATAAATAGAAAATAAGATTACTAAGTATAATGTTGTAAAATATATATAATTGGCTTACAACTTCTGAAATCTTACATAGGGCTGCAGATTGAGTGATTGATCACCAATGACCAGTGGTTTAATCAATCATGCCTATGCAACAAAGACTACATAACAATATAAAAAGGACAGATTTAAGGTTCCTGGAAGGTGGTGCACCATGGGAGGCTTGGAAGCTTCACACCCTTTCTGATGCCTCACTCTATGCATCCCTCCATCTGTATCCTTTATAATGTCTTTTATGATAAACCAGTAAAGTGGGGCAGGGTGCAGTGGCTCACACCTGTAATCTCAGCACTCTAGGAGGCCACCGTGGATGGATTACATGAGTTCACAGGTTCAAGACCAACCTGAGCAAGTGAGAGATCCATCTCTAAAAATAGTTGGGTGTTGTGGCAGGTGCCTGCAGTCCTATCTACGTGGGAGGCTGATTCTCTTGCCTCAGCCTCCCGAGTAGCTGGGACTACAGACACGCACCACAATGCCCGGCTATTTTTAGAGAAGGGGTCTTGCTTGCTCTTGCTCAGGCTAGTCTTGAACCTGTCAGCTCAGGCAATCCACCTGCCTCGGCTTCCCAGAGTGCTAGGATTACAGGCGTGAGCCACAGTGCCAGCCTTCATAATTCTTCTTTTTTATCAAAAGTATGAAGACACATAAATTAATGTGGTTAAAAATAACCACTCTTGAATATCAATTTAATATGATTTTAAAAAATATTTATCCCTGGCTCAGTGCCTATAGCTCAAGCGGCTAGGGCACCAGCCACATACACCAGAGCTAGAGGGTTTGAATCCAGCCCAGGCCCACCAAACAACAACTATAACCAAAAATAGCTGGGTGTTGTGGTGAGCACCTGTAGTCCCAGCTACTTGGCAGGCTGAGGCAAGAGGATCACTTAAGCCCAAGAGTTTAAGGTTGCTGTGCGCAGTGATGCCGTGACACTCTACCCAGGGCGACAGCTTGAGACTCTGTCTGAAGAAAGAAAAAAAAATTCTATGTCAAATTTTATTACTATTATCACAAACTAAAAATAATAATTTGGTTAGTTAAAACTGACAAAAATAAAACAAAGCTTAGCATTACTGAGCATATAGAACATACACTAGTCTCAATCATCAAATATCTAGGTCTTTGATATAAACTGCAGTATGGTACAATTAGCACCTTCAGTCAACCAAAGAACTAGAGACCAGCAGAGAAACCATCCACCTGGATAGAGCACTTCAGAGCTGCTGTTCCTATACACATGGTACCAGTTCTGGATATTGGGTGGATTACAACCAATAACCATGTGGGGGTAGTAGAGTGCAGTGATTAAGGCATAGGGATCAGGGACGGGCACAGTGGCTCACACCTGTAATCTAGCACTTGGGAAGCCGAGGCCGGTGGATTGCCTGAGCTCACAGGTTCCAGACCAGCCCGAACCAAAGCCAAACCCCTTCTCTAAAAATAGCCGGGCATTGTGGTGGGTTCCTGTAGTCCCAGCTACTTGGGAGACTGAGGCAAGAGAATCGCTTGAGCCCAAGAATTTGAGGTTGTTGTGAGCTATGATATCATAGCACTTACCAAGGGTGACAAAGTGAGATTCTGTCTCAGAAAAAAAAAAAAGGCTCAGGCTCCAGTGACAAGAAAATTTCCTTCTAAACCCAAAGTTTCTACTTAGTAGCCAAAGAACCTTCAACAAGTCACTTCATCTCTCCAAGCCTTAGTTTTCTTATGGGTGAAATAGTACCTACCCAACCGGGTTGTTGTTGGGATAACAGATGTAAATTACTTAACCCAGTACTGCAGCAGAGTAAGAAAGAGCCTTATACATACAGGGTGGCTGTAACGTTCCTGTGCACTTTTTCTCTATGGCTGCCCTGTATTACTTAAATATAATTGTTTTTAAAGTACATTTCATCTGTCCTGAATAAATAGTTGTATAATTTCCAAATCTCATGACAACTCTTTCAGAAAAGAATATGCTTATATTCATTTATACAATTTTCTGTAAATGAGCATATACAGACCTAATTTTTTTTTTAAACAACCAGTATATGTATGAAATATCTCTGAAAAGATAAACTTCAGTGAGAAGAAACAGGGTAGGGGCACGGATAGGAAGATTACTTTCTGCTCTGTATCCTTTGAACCGTTAGAATGTTCCGTGGAGTGCATTCAACATATAAACAGGCTGAGTGTGGTGGCTAACACCTGTAATCCTAGCAGTCTGGGAGCCGAGGTGAGTGAATCACCTGGGCTAAGGAGTTCAAGACCAGCCTGAGCAAGAGTGAGATCCTGTCTCTACTAAAAATAGAAAAACTAGCTGGACATTATGGTGGGCACCTGCAGTCCCAGCTACTCGGGAGACTGAGGCAAGAGGATCTCTTGAGTCCAAGAGTTTGAGGTTGCTGTGAGCTATAATGACTCCACAGCACTCTCCCCAGAATGACAGTGTGAGACTCTCAAAAAACATAATAATAAAACAAAAAACAAAAACATATAAACAGAGGCAAGCACTGAAGGTAGTGTAGGGGTGGCAAAACTCTACCTCTATCTTTTTTTAGGCTAGGCTGGAGAATTAAAGTGGCATAAGACAGATTAACAGGGGGAAAGCATACAAATGTATTGAATACAAGCTTTACACAGCAAGGCAGTCCCCCTAAAGAAATGAAGACCCAAAGAAGCAGTTAGAGTCAATTGCTTAAATACTGCATTGGACAAAGAATGACAAATTGTTTAAAAATGACTTCTAAATTGTGCAGAGGCTTAAAAGATCGACTTATTTTAACAAGGTCTTCACAGAATTTTCTGGGTCTTGACTTCCTGCCCTTGATAAGAATATTGTATCTTTCACATGAGAATTTCATCTCCTGCTTTAAAGAAACAGAGTAAAGGTCAGAATGATCTTGCACTGTTAGGTTTTGCTTTTTTTCTTTTTTTTTTTTAATGTTTAAATTTTTGGTTTGGGGGGATTTTTTTTTTTTAGTGCTTTTAATTCAAAATAGTCAATATGCCACAGCAGCATATTTTAGGATGACATACTCTTAATTCCTTCATTATTAATAGACAATTCACAAAAGAGGGGGTACCAATAGCTAATAAACATACAATGAAAATCCTTTTTTTTTTTGAGACAGAGTCTCACCATGTCACCCTCAATAGTGCTGAGGCATCACAGCTCACAGCAACCTCAAACTCTTGGGCTTAAGTGATTCTCTTGCCTCAGCCTCCCAAGTAGCTGGGACTACAGGTGCCATCCACAATGCCTACCTGTTTTTTTGTTGCAGTTGTCATGGTTGTTTAGTAGGCCCAGGCCGGGTTCGAACCTGCTAGCCTCAGGGTAGGTAGCTGGAGTCCTAACCACTGTACTACAGGCACCAAGCTGAAATTCCGTTTTTCAACAGTACCTTATTCAAAAATTTTTTTATTAACAACAGGTGATTTCAGGCTTTGCTCATGAGCATGTGAATTGGAAAAGCAATTAGCAGGCCAGGCGCGGTGGTTGACACCTGTAATCCTGGCACTCAGGGAGGCGGGTGGATTGCCTGAGCTCACATGTTTGAGACCAGCCTGAGGAAGAGCAAGACTCTGTTTCTAAAACTAGCCGGGCATTGTGGTGGGCTTGTGTAGTCCCAGCTACTGGGGGGCTAAGGCAAGAGAATTGCTTGAGCCCAAGAGTTTGAGGTTGCTGTGAGCTATGATGCCACAGCACTCTACCAAGGGCAACAAAGTGAGACTCTGTCTCAAAAAAAAAGCAATCAGTACTGTCCTACCAAAACTAAAACCGAGTATGGCCTATGGTCCAACAATATCACTTCTTAGTATCTCTGCTGCAGAAACCCTACACGGGCGCCTGAGGAGGTATGTGCAAGAATGAATGTTGCAGCATTGTTTGTAACAGCAAAAACCAGAAGTAAGTTAAAAGTTCACTAATACAGGAATGTTTAAATAATCTATAGTACATGCACAGTGTGGAAACTAGGCATCTCATTAAAAAATGAGGTAAGTGTGATATTGAAAGATCTTCAAGACATACTGACTGAGAAAGGCAAAACAGAAAAAACACTGTGCTGCTATATATGTAAAAGAAGTTGAAAAATTATAACACCTGTTCTATTTATATGTGTACATATATTTATGCATGTGAATATACGATCGAGAAGGACAACTTTAAGCTTTCAAAAGAGGCTTCTACCTCTGGAGAAATGACCCAACACTCCTGGCAAGCCCATATGACACTTTCGTGAGAATTTTTTATTTATTTATTTATGTTAGAGACAGTCTCACTTTATCGCCCTCAGTAGAGTGCCGTGACGTCACAGCCAGCCTCCAGAGTAGCTGGGACTATAGGCGCCCGCCACAACACCCGGCTATTTTTTTTGTTGCAGTTCCGCCGAGGCTGGGTTTGAATCTCCCACCCTTGGTATATGGGGCCAGAGACCTACCCACTGAGCCACAGATGCCACCCTGGTGAGAATTTTTTAAAAGCTCCCTTTGTTCCAGACAATTTACTGCCATCTGCTGGGAAACTACCGTTAAGAAAAAAATGTAAAAATTTACTACCCTGTAAATAGTGCCCCCTGGGGTTGTTCATGACACTGTCAACCCTGACAATCAATGAGATGGATGACAGATGTCCCACTAGACTACCCAAATTCATATCCCTCATGATCAGACTCTGTGGTCCTAGGGGACATTTTTTGAATCTGGAATGATTGAATTTCTGACACTGAGACCTAGATCAAGTTTTATTCTGAGATCTATACAAAATAAATTAATGTGGATGAACATATGGATAAACACTCATTTTCGAGGTGTTAAAATGCATTATGTAACATTTCCATGTACAAAGGTGGTTAAGTTTAAATGAGGGGAGGCTTGTGGGTTATATTGTGAGTTATATCATTACTGAAATCAGATACTCGCTGTTTCCAAGTACCAGGAGAATTTGGACGGTAGCATGTTTGAGTACTAGAAAAACAAATTACCTGTCAGATACAAGGAAGGCAGTTAAGTTTTGTGTAACAAGGTATCATTTCTCAATACTTGGCAATCACTGTCTTTGCTTTATGTTTCACATCATGTTTTGGAGGCAGAAAGAATGGGTAAGGTATTTGCTGCAATTGCTCGTGGCATCTTAGAATGTTCTATTAAACGATTTGAATTACCATTAAAGGCCAGGCGTGGTGGCTCACCCCCATAACCCTAGCATTTTGGAAGGCTGAGGGAAGGCCGACTTGCGGCCAGGAGTTTGAGACCACCATGGGCAACAAGTCAAGACCCTGTCTCTAAGAAAAAACTCAAAAATTAGCCAGGTTTATTGGCACAGGCCTGTACTGTCAGGTATTTCTTGACAGAGTCCACGTAGGGACCCACCCAAACAGAACCAACCCACCCAGGAAGAAATAAATGCATGAATGTCCCACCCAGGAAAGAGTAAATGTACCAATCCTTACCCCTCTGACTCTTTAAATTCCCATCCACCTTAACTCACGTGTTGACTTCCTTCTCAAACTCAGCTCACCCCCACCCAGGTAGAAATAAAGGCCTCGTTGCCCACACAGAACCTGGACTCTGTTTCCTTTCATTCACGTTTTGAAATAATCTTTTATTTTTGATCTTTGACTTCTCATTCCTAAGGCTGGCTGAGACAAGAGGATTACTTGACCTAGGACTTTGAGATGGCAGTGAGCTATGATGACACTATTGCACTCTGGCTCAAGCAACAGAATAAGACCCTGTCTCAAAAAACCTAATCAAAACAAAACAAAACAAAATACAATTAAATCTCTATATATGTGGGTTTAGACATAATGGATGAAATATGAAACCAGTTAGTTATACACTACAATAGTGAAAATTTTTTTTATTTTTAGAGACAGAGTCTCACTTTATCACCCTCAATAGAGTGTGGTGACATCACAGCTCACAGCAACCTCCAACTCCTGGGGTTAGGTGATTTTCTTGCCTCAACCTCCCAAGTAGCTGGAACTACAGGTGCCTGCCACAACGGCCAGACTATTTTTTTTGTTGTTGCAGTTTGGCCGGGGCTGGGTTCAAACCTGCCACCCTCTGTATATAGGGCCAGCACCCTACCAACTGAGCCACAGGCACTGCCCAGAATAGTGAAAAATTTTATTTGTAGGGAAATATCAAATAATATATCAATTTTTCAAAAAATCACAATAAAGGGTCAGTTTATTTAAATGATTTTATTTAACAATTTTATGTTGATTAAATATAATCTATATTTGCTTTTTAATTTTTTTTTTTTTTGAGAGGGAAACTTAATATGTCACCCTTGGTAGAGTAGCATCACAGCTCACAGCAACCTCAAATTCTTGAGCTTAAGTGATTCTCTTGCTTCAACTTCCCAAGTAGCTAAGACTACAGGTGCCTGCCACAACGCCCAGCTATTTTTTGTTGCAGTTGTCATTGTTGTTGAGCTGGTGTGGGCCAGGTTTGAATCCACCACCCTCAGTGTATGTGGCTGGAACCGCAACAACTGTGCTACAGGTGCTGAGCCCTTGCTTTTTAATTTTAATAGATGATATTAATTTGGGGGGTTTTTGAGACAGAGTCTCACTCTGTTGACTAGGTAAGGTGCTATGGCATCATCATTGCTCACAGCAATCTCAAACTCCTGGGCTTAAGTGATTCTACTGCCTCAGTCTCCTGAGTAACAGGGACTACAGCCTCCCATCACAATGCTGGGATAATTTTTTCTACTTTTAGTAGAGATGGAGGTCTCACTCTTGCTCAGGATGATCTGGAAATTCTGAGCACCAAGGGTCCTCCTGGCTGGGCCTCCCAGAGTGTCAAGATTACAAGCATCAGCCATTTCGCCCATATTTCAGAAGAATACCTTTTGGGCTTAGTGCCCAAGACACAGTGGTTACGGTGCCAGCCACATACACGGAGGGTGGTGGGTTCAAACCCAGCCCAGGCCAACTAAACAACAATGACAACTGCAACAACAACAAAAAAACAGCTGGGATTGTGGCGGGTACCTGTGGTCCCAGCTTCTTGGGAGGCTGAGGCAAGAGAATCACTTAAGCCCTAGAGTTTGAGGTTGCTGTGAGCTGTGATGCCACAGCACTCTACCAAGAGTGACATAGTGATACTCTGTCTCAAAAAAAAAAAGAATACCTTTTGGAAAACACATATGGAACTTTTGACTATGGCTACAACTTATTATTTATTTTATTATTTTTTTTTTTTGAGAGAGAGAATCTCACTATGTCACCCTTGGTAGAGTGCTCTGGCATCACAACTCACAGCAACCTCAAACTCTTGGGCTTAAGTGATTCTCTTTCTTCAGCTTCCCAAGTAGCTGGGACCATAGGGACCCGCCACAATGCCCAGCTATGTTGCTGTTGCTGTCATTGTTGTTTAGCAGGCCCAGGCCGGATTCGAACCCTCCAGCCTTGTTGTATGTGGCTGGTGCCCTAACCACTGAATTAGCTGCCGAGCCAGCTACAAGTTATTTTTAATTGTTTTAGATCATTGCTATCAAAAGAAAACAAATTATGTGAAATCTTGATTATAATGATGAAATTAATGATTTATGTAAATTAAGAAAAATAACTCTGTGAAATAAATATTTAATAATTTATGAATTACGAATGCATTTATCACTCATATAAACAGCAGCTGTCCATCAACAGAACACTCAGACATGCCCAATAACAATTAAATTCATCATCTTTGATATTTAACCAAACGTCAACCAAATAAAAGCATGACTATGAATATATATATATATATACACACACACACTTTTTTTCTTTCTTTTCTTTTTCTTTTTTTTTTTTTTTTTTGAGACAGAGTATCACTATGTCACCCTTGGTAGAGAGCTGTGGCATTACAGCTCACAGCAACCTCAAACTCTTGGACTTAAGTGATTCTCTTGCCTCAGCCTCCCAAGTAGCTGGAACTACAGGCTCCTGCCACAACGTCTGGCTTTTTTAATAGAGATGGGGTCTCTCTGGGGCTCAGGCTGATCTCAAACTTGTGAGCTCAGGCAATCCACCTGCCTCGGCCTCCCAGAGTGCTGGGATTAAAGGGGTGAATCACTGCGCCCAGCTTCTTGTACATATTTAGATATTTGATATGCCCCATGTTTCCATTTTACACTGGGCCTATAATTTATGAGTGTTAGAAGCACATTTATGAAGATATGTATATAAAATTAATATCACATGATGCAGAAATATTTCAAAGTGCACCATAACTCTAAAACTATTAAACTTCTAGATGAAAAATTAGGAAGATATTTTTGGGGGGCTGAGAAGGGAAACTAAGAAAGGGACTTGAGAGGGGATGGAAGGAAAACTTGGCCCGCGGAACGAGGAATTCCAGAGGGCCCATAGAGTCATTCCTAACTCAACCACCAGAAAAGGGCAATAATGCCTGGCAGTGCAAAGAGACCAAGGAAAGACGACTAATTTCAAACTGAAAGGAAGGGGTATTTATACCCCACACTGCCCTTGTGTGTGTCTCTCTCACCTCTGCTTCTTTATGAGACGGACCCTCTTCCAACTCTCTTTGGAAGTGCTCTAAACTTGCTCTTTGTTCTGCCAAAATAGTCTCTCTGTTCACCTGAAACTTGTGCAGGTTGCTTTTGCTTTCCATCCACACTGGCTGCGCTGCTCCAGTTTTATTTTCAGTTTCCACTGACTTTTGCTTTCAATTACTGCTGTGCCTTGGCTGAACTTTCTAGTTCAGTCGAGAAATCGAACTAGGTCAACTGGGTCCCTGGAACGAGAACCCTCCCCACCCCAACAGAAGCAGGCAAAAAGTTTTTAAAACAGGAAAAATGTGAATTAAAATAAAGTCTTAAAGCTCCCCCTCAGCAGCTGACTGACTGGATCTTGTCAAAGGAAAAGAAGATATACTGTTTGCTCTGTTATTTTGATAATTTAGGAGGTTTATATTCTGAGCCAAATTTGAGGACCATGACCTAGAGACACACCCTTGAGCAAGTGGACTCTGGTGGGGTTACAGTTCAATTTTATACATTTTTGGGAGAGAGGAATTACAGGTAAGGTTATAAATCAATATGTGGAAGGCATACATTGGGTTGGCCCAAAAGAGGGGGACATGTGGAAGTGGGGGTTTACAGGTGATAGGTGGGTTTATGAATTTAGAGACAAAGCAGGACAGACCAAGTGGTTTGTTATGTATGTGGAGGATCTGCAGGTGTGTCTTGTATAGCTTTAGGCCTGCATTGAGTCACAGAGGACATCTCTAAGAGGGGGAGGGGGCAAGATGAGGCTAGTCTGATCTCCTTTCTCATGGCTAGCAACTCAGTTTTCGGAGATCCCCTTGGCCAAGAGGGGGTTGTGAATTAAAATAAAATCTTAAGGCTCCTGGCTCAGCACCCCATAGCTCACTGGTTAGGGCACCAGGCACATACATCAAGGCTGGCATGTTTGAACCTGGCCAGAGTCTGCTAAACAACAATGACTACAACAAAAAAAATAGCCAGGCATTGTGGCGGGCACCTTAGTCCCAGCTACTTGGGAGGCTGAGGCAAGAAAATTGCTTAAGCCCAAGGCTTGGTGTCTATGGCTCAAGCAGCTAAGGCGCCAGCCAAATATACCTGAGCTGGCAGATTTGAATCCAGCCTGGGCCCGCCAAAAACGACAGCTGCAACCAAAAAAAAAAAAAAAAA
>NW_003852423.1:8446388-8447644 GCF_000181295.1 Otolemur garnettii | reverse complement strand
AAAAAAAAAAAGACTAAAAATAGGCAACGCTTCCATGCCAAAAAAAATAGTACACACAGTATGTTATAAAATTATAGCCAAAATGTCATTTTTTCAAGAAATGGCCCATTTCTTTATTTCCTTATGAAATTGAACCAGACCTTAAACCCTACAAATGGATTTGTGGGAAAGTCATTACTCAGATATTACTGAAGGCCTCTTCACACCCTCCCCCACAACCCAACACCTGCCTCCACACCATTCTAGAAAAGGAACCAGAACCCCTACATACATTTAAATATCCAAGGAAGGTTTCCCTTCTTTAGTCTCCATGGCTACCACTGAGATGCCCATTGTCCAAACCGACATGGTGCTTTCCTGTTATTTCTTTGCCATGGAAATTTGATGAAACTATATGGAAATGATATTATATGTGCTCAGGAAGCTAAGAGACAAATAAGGAAATAATATCTATTTTAGAAAAAATAAATTGGTCAGGTACAGTGGCTCACACCTGTAATCCTAGCATTCTGGGAGGCCAAGGCAGGTGGATTGCTTGAGCTCACAAGTTCAAGACCAGCCTAAGCAAAAGTGAGACGCCCCCCCTCTACTCAAAATAGAAAAACTGAGGCAAGAGGATCACTTGAGCCCAAGAGTTGGAAGTTGCTCTAAGCTTTGATGCCGCTGCACTCTACCCAAGGCGACAGCTTGAGATGTTGTTTAAAAAAGAAACAAAAAAAACTTCATCTCAGAAAAAAGAAATTATAAATCCAAACAGGCAGAAGAAAAAGAAGAATAACTGGGCATTTTAAAATTACTAATTAATGCCGAGCGAGGTGGTTCCTACCTATAATCCTAGCACCCTAACACTCTGGGAGGCCAACGCAGGTGAATTGCTTGAGCTCAGGAGTTTGAGACCAGCCTGACCCTGTCTCTACTGAAAAATAGAAAAACTGTCCAGGTGCAGTGATGGGCACCTGTAGACTCAGCTACTTGGGAGGCTGAAGCAATAGGATTGCTCAAGTCCAAGAGTTTAAGGTTGCTGTGAGCTATGATGCCATGGAACTTTAGGGTACCAAAGTGAGACTCTGTGTCAAAAAAGAAAAAAAAAAAAAGCAAGCTGATCTCTATTGGGGGCCGCGCCTGTGGCTCAAAGGAGTAGGGCACCAGCCCCATATGCCAGAGGTGGCGGGTTCAAACCCAGCCCTGGCCAAAAACTGCAAAAAAAAAAAAAGCTGATTTCAAATTCTATACAAGAATGCAAGAAATTCAGGATA
>NW_003852423.1:8432055-8445296 GCF_000181295.1 Otolemur garnettii | reverse complement strand
CAGTGGTTACAGCGTCAACCACATAGACCTAGGGTGGCAGGTTCAAACCCAGCCTGGCCAGCTAAACAACAATGACAACTGCAACAAAAAATAGCCAGGTGTTGTGTTGAGCGCCTATAGTCCCAGAACTTAAGAAACTGAGGCAAGAGAATTGCTTAAGCCCAGGAGTTTGAGGTTGCTGTGAGCTATGACATGACAGCATTCTCCCGAGGGTGACACAGTAAAACTCTGTCTCAAAAAAAAAAAAAAAAAAAAAAAGAAAGAAAGAAAGAAAAGAAAGGGAAAGGATAATTCTCAGTATGGGAGAAAACATTTACAAACCATATGTCTGGGGCAGTGCTCGTGGGTCAGTGGGTAGGGTGCCAGCCCTATATACTGAGGGTGGTGGGTTTGAACCTGGCCCCGGGCCAGCTAAAACAGCAGTGGCAACTGCTACAAAAATAGTCAGGTGTTATGGAGAATGCCTGTAGTCCCAGCTACTTGGGAGGCTGAGGCAAGAGAATCCCTTAAGCCCAAGAGTTGGAGGTTGCTGTGAGCAGTGATGCCACAGTACTGACTCTGTCTCAAAAATAAATAAATAAATAAAACCATATGTCTGATGGGACTAGAATGTGGGATAAATAAAAAACTCTTACAACTCAACAACAACAGAAAAGATGAATAATCTAATTTTTTTAAATAAGCAAAGGATTTAAATTAATATTTCTCCAAAGAAGATACAGACAGGCTCAGTGCCTATGGCTCAGTGGTTAGGGCTCCAGTCACATACACCCAGGCAGGCAGGTTCCAACCTGGCTGGGCCTGCTAAACAACAACTGCAACAAAAAAATAGCCAGGCACTGTGGCAGGTGCTTGTAGTCCCAGCTACTAGGGAGAGGCAAGAGTTTGAGGTTGCTGTGTGATGTGATGCTAGGGCACTCTACCAAGGGTGATATAGTGAGACTGTCTAAAAAAGAAAAAAAAGAAGTGTGTGTTTTGATAACTCCACTGACTGACCCTTGCCCCATCTCTGTCCCTCTCCTCTAGATGGAGATAGGGATTCCCTGAAACACAACTATATTGAACTTAGGCCAGTCAATAACCCTACAATGGGCTTGGCGCCAGCACAGTAGCACAATGGTTATGGCACCAGCCACATACACCAAGGCTGGTTGGTTCGAACCTGGCCCGGGCCAACTAGAACAACAATGATAATTGCAACAAAAAATAGCTAGGCGTTGTGGCAGGCAAAATGCCTGTTTCAAAAAAAAAGTAAAATAAAATAAAATAACCCTACAATGGCCTGTAAGTGTTCAAGTGAAAGGAAATGTTTCACATCTTCCGCTTCCAATCAAAAGCTAGAAATGATTAAGCTTAGTGAGGAATGCATGTTGAAAGCCAAAAACTAGGTCTCTTGCACCCAGCAGCCAAGTTGTGAATGCAAAGGAAAAGTTCTTTAAAGAAATTAAAAGTTGGCTCGGCGCCTGTGGCTCAAGAGGCTAAGGCGCCAGCCACATACGCCTAAGGTGGCGGTTTCGAATCCCCAGCCCGGGCCTGCCAAACAACGATGGCTGCAACCAAAAAATGGCCAAGCATTGTGGTGGGCGCCTGTAGTCCCAGCTACTTGGGAGGCTGAGGCAGGAGACTCGCTTGAGCCCAGGAGTTGGAGGTTGCTGTGAGCGTGATACCATGGCACTCTACCCAGGGGGATAGCTTGAGGCTCCGTCTCAAAAAAAAAAAAAAAAAAAGAAAGAAATTAAAAGTTGGGTGGCGCCTGTGGCTCAGTGGGTAGGTAGGGCACCAACCCCATAAACTGAGGGTGGCGGGTTCAAACCTGATCCCAGCCAAATTGCAACAAAAAATAGCCTGGCAGGCATTGTTGCAGGTGCCTGTGCTCCAGCTACTTGGGAGGCTGAGGCAAGAGAATAAGCCCAGGAGTTGGAGGTTGCTGTGAGCAGTATGACACCATGGCACTCTACTGAGGGCAACAAAGTGAGTCTCTTAAAAAAAAAAAAACAGTTTAGACTGATAGCTGTAGCTCACGCCTGTAAGCCTAGCACTCTGGAAGGCCGAGGCGGGTGGATTGCCTGAGCTCGCACGTTTGAGACCAGCCTGAGCAAGTGGGAGACCCAGTCTCTAAAAACAGCCAGACATTGTGACAGGCACCTGTAGTCCCAGCTACTTAAGAAGCCAAGGAAAGAGAATTAGAGATTGAGGTTGCTGTGAGCTGTGATGCCATAGCACTCTATTGAGGACAACAAAGTGAGACTCTGTTTAAAAAAAAAAAAAAGGAAATTAAAAGCACTACTCCAGTGAATGATAAAAAAAAGCAAAACAGCCTTTCTGCTAACATGCTGAAAATCTTAGTGTTCTAGATAGAATATTAAATAAACTAGCCACATTCCCTTAAAGCAAAGCCCAATTGCAGAATTCTCTTCAATTCTATGATGGCTAAGAGAGGTGAGGAAGCTGTGTAAGAAAAGCTGCATGGGCCAGGCACAGTGGCTCACTTCTGTAATCTTAGCACTCTGGAAGGCTGAGGCTTCAGATTGCCTGAGCTCTAAAGGTGGAGACCAGCCAGCAGGAGACAGGAGACCCTGTCTTTACTAAAAAAAAAAAAGAAAAGAAATAGAAAAACTAGCCAGGATGGGCGGCTCCTGTGACTCAAAGGAGTAGGGTGCCAACCCCATATGCCGGAGGTGGTGGGTTCAAACCCAGCCCCAGCCAGAAACTGAAAAAAAAAAAAAAAATACTAGCCAGGTGTTGTGATGTGTGCCTGTGGTCCCAGCCACTTGGGAAGCTGAGGCAAGGGAATCCTTGAACCTAAGAGTTTGAGGTTGCTGTGAGCTATGATGCCATGGGACTCAACCCCAGGGGGACAGAGTGAGACTCTCAAAAAAAGAAAGAAGGAAGGGAGGAAGGGAAGGAGAGAGGTAGGGAGGGAGAGAGGGAGGAAGGTAGAAAAGAAGGGTAGAAGGGAGGGAGGGAAAGAAAGAGAGAGAGAGGGAAAAGGAGAAAAGCTGGATGCTAGCAGAGGTTTTTGGTTTAAGAGTATTAAGGAACAAAACCATCTGCCTAATGTGAAAGTACAAGGTGAAGCAGGAAGTGCTAGTGGAGAAGCTGTAGCAAGTTATCCAGAAAAATCTTGCGAAGATAATTAATGAAGGTGGCTACACTAAACAACAGATTTGCAATGTTTAGGTGAATCTCCCACAGCAGCTTCCTGAGTAGCTGAGGTTACAGGCTTGAGCCACACATCAGCTCCCTAGGACCTTACAGCTAGAGAGTGGAAGTTAGTGACTGGCGATAAAGCTTCAAAGGACAGGCTGACTCTCTTCGTAGGGTGACTTTTAGATGAAGCAGATGTTTACTTACCATTCTGAAAATGTGAGGCCCTTAAGGATCATTTTAGAGAACATTATCTATGCCTAGTAGGAGAAAAGAGAATTTAGGAAAGCTGATTCGAAAGTCCTGTGTGTGGGATCTGAGAGGTTCTGGCACAGAACCAAAGGAGGGTCTGCAAGAAAGGAGAGGAGGCCAGTGCAGGGACAAGGAAAGACTTTCATAGAGGAGAAAAGGAGAATGGAGACTGACCTGAGGCCAGCTCAGCCTCACACTATTACAAAAGGCTTTTATTAGCCATACCGCTAGAATGGGGCAGTGAGCCTGGAGTACTGCCTGGGGCTTTTCTCCAGTGCAGGTCAGGATTATGGGTTATCCGTAGGGTCAGGATATGGGTAGGGTGTTTGCAGGAACTCTGGCCTTGACGCACTCCAGGAATCTGGGGATTTTTTTTTTTTTTTTTTTTTTTTTTGTAGAGACAGGGTCTCATTCTATCGCCTTCAGTAGGGTGCTGCGTCACACAGCTCACAGCAACCTCCAACTCCTGGGTTTAGGCGATTCTCTTGCCCCAGCCTCCCAAGTAGCTGGGACTACAGGCGCCCATCACAACACCTGGCTATTTTTGGCTAGGGCCAGTTTGAACATGCCACCCTCGGTATATGGGGCCAGCACCCTACCCAATGAGCCATAGGCGCCGCTCCAGGAATCTGGGGATTTGGGGAAGAGATTGCTGGTTTCTGACCTGATTTTCTAAAATGGCTGCACTTCTGTCATGACTATGAGAATTCCTTTCCCACAGGATCAGCAGCTTTGGTGATGGGAAAAGAACTTGCCAGAACTAACCTACCAGAAATTCTAAGGGAAGAAGTTGCAAAGCAGAACAGGAAGCAACAGGATATAGGCAGTGATCAACCCTGAGAGGCTTGGGGTCCACACAGAAGGGTAGGTGGAGGGGTTTATTTCTCTCTCCCCCACATCTCTGGAAGTCCGTGGGCTTCTGAGCTGCTGGAGAGCTGTCTACCCTTATAAGCCTAAAGCTGTTGTGTCAGTGAACTGAAAGCTTCCTGAGGATGAAGCACCAGGCTTCTGGTGCCCTTGAGGTCTCTTTAGACCCGAGCCCAGAGTGCAGGTGTCATAATCCTTCTCCACTCACATGCACCTTTGTCCTCCCCAGGGAGCTTCAGCCCCTCAGTTTTCATCTTGCTCATTCCCACACGAACATTTCCCAACTGAAGCCCAGACTGCAGAGGCCATAGGCCATCAGTGAGCCTCAGGGGACCTGTGTAGCTCCAGAGCTTGGTCATTCTGGGTAGGTTCCCTTCTGGATAGGGGGACACAGACAACCGAAGTGCTAGCTTTCCCCCATTTAGATCCTTTTCCTCCCCTTCCTCTACCCAGCACTAAGCTGCTAAGAGATGGTTGAGTCATCAGCATGGAATACACACCAAGGCAGAGGGACGTGGAACCTGTTTGGACAATTGGTGGGAAGCTTCAGACCAGCAGTGTTCTCTCTGGCAAGTTCAGGGATTGCTCTTTAGGGACCTGGGGATGGCCTGCAGGCCAGATCTCAGACCCCCAGGTCTCCATCACATTGCTTAAGGGCAAGGAGGAGAGGTAGGGATTGTGTAAGGCCACTGTAGCCTCGCCCTGATGACTGCCTGGAAGGTAGAACAGTCCTTTGCTGAAACAGATACCTCAGTCACCTCTGGTGGAGCCTGAGGACAAAAATCACCCAATGTTGGCCTGCTTAGTTGCACTCCCATACCTGCCCCTGCAGAGAATAAGGACCCACCTGAAGTTTCAGGGCCCCATCTACTACTGGGAGCAATCAAGAGCTTCTCTCCAGAGAAACTAGAGCTGGTCACAGGATCCAAAATCAACAAGAAATGTACTAAATTACTCTGCCTATACAGCATAAATAGAACAATAAAGCCTGGCTGACAGCACATCTGTTTACAGCATGGTTTAATGAATGTTTTACATTCAGGCTAGGTGGCGCCTGTAGCTCACTTGGTAGGACACCAGCCACATACACTGAGGCTGGCAGGTTCAAACCTGGCCAGGGCCAGCTGAAACAACAATGACAACTTCAACAAAAAAATAACTGGGCATTGTGGCAGCTGCCTATAATCCCAGCTACTTGAGAAGCTGAGGCAAGGGAATTGCTTAAGCCCAAAAGTTTGAGGTTGCTGTGAGCTGTGATGCCATGGCACTCTACCCAAGGTGACAGCTTGAAACTCTGTCTCAAAAATAAATAAATAAATTCAGGCTTGGCACCCATAGCTCAGTGGTCAGGGTGCCTGACACATGCACCTGGGTTGGTGGGTTCAACCCCAGCCACAGCCTGCTGAACAATGACAATAACAACAAAAAAATAGGCAGATATTGTGGCAGGCACCTATAGTCCCAGGGACTTGGGAAGCTGATGCAAGAGAATCTCTTAAGCCCAAGAGTTTGAGGTTGCTGTGAGCTGTGATACCATAGCACTCTACTCTACTCTGTCTCAAAAAAAAAAAAAAAAAAAAGAGTATTTTAAATCCACTGATGAGACTTAAAAGATTTCTCTCAAGGTGGTGCCTGTGGCTGTGATAACCCAGCCCCCTACCTTTGAAAAGGAAACTTCTTTTGAGTCCACTAATCCCAGCCACCTCAAGGGTGGGGAGGAAAACTCTGAGAAGAGGATTGAAGATAAGGTAGTGCATAGGGAGAGGGAACATTCCAAGAGGCTAAAAGATAAAGAAAGTCCTGAGTTCTCGAAAACTTTCTCAATTTATGTAGCCCCTCTCCGCCTTGAACTACGTAACTCCTCCCCACCCCTGCCCCCGCCCCGCGCCCAGCTAACCACAATGATTCAGCCTCTGTACCTTTGCTTGCTTGCTGTGACACAGAGAATGAGGTATAAAAACACATTTGATCTGCCATTCATGGTCACTTGCTTCTTAAGGGCAATGACCCCTGCACAGGTATAATAAATTTCTATTGATTAATTGCATTTAAGTGGGGTCCATGTCTCCTCCTCAGCTCTATGAGTCACTACATTTCTGGAGGCCCTAGCTAGATCTGTGGGACCCCCGCCTGAGCCTACCACCAGCCGATGGCTCCAGGGGAAGGTTTTGGAGAAATGCTCTCCACTCCGGTGCCCTTGAACGCGTGGATTAAAGGCACAGGCTCCCAGAATTTTCTGATTTGGTAAGCCGGTGGATTTCTGTGGATCTCTAGAGTATCTAAGGGGGAACAATAGGCTAGGCTGGTCACAACCTGAGACAACTGTTCCCGGGGCAAGGAAGAGATGTCTCCCTGTCCCCGGGGTGTTCTGTGTTGTCCTCAAGGTGTTCTGTATTTCGGTGCATTCTGTATGAATGAGTGAGGATTTTTGCTTTTTGTCTATATTTTATTGTTTATATCTCTAAAAGAATCTGAGGCAGAGGGAAGATGTCTTCCTGTCTCACTGTCTTATAGCCCCTTATTAGACTGTTCTGGTAGCAGTCCTTAGGACTGTTTGAATTTGCAGGCTTGTCCTCTTCTGGCATTTTCAGTCTTTATTAGGTTGTTCTGGTTTTTGCAGTTGACTGTGCTGGTTCTAGTTTGTGTGTCTTTTGTGTGTTTTGTGTTAGACTGTTCTGGTATTAGCAGTCTTCTAGACCGTTTGGATTTACAGGTTGGTCCTGGTTTTGGATATTTTGTGTTTTTATATGTTCTGTGTTCTTTATGAGTGAGAGAGTGAAAGAGTTTAGATGTGATTCCATGGCCCTGAGGCTACCGAGTCCGAGTGGGCCTCCACCCAAGGTTCCACGACTTTATCACATGGCTTAGTGGCAGGACCCTCAGGGCTACCTGGAACAGGGTTTATACGTCTCCACCTATGCCAACATAGAGTTTTTATCCCTTCAGTGACGTGGTCAGGAAGGTATCTGAGTGGTAGTCAGACTCGGCTCCACGCCTGACTGATTTTCTGTCTGTCTGTCCCCTCTGTTCTCTCCATCCGTCTCCTTTGTACTCCATGTCAGACCTATGTCTCTTCTGCAGGTTTGGATATCAGGTAACTCTCTAGGAATTTCATCCTGTGGAAATTAGCATTTTACCTTCTTTCTCTTATGTCTCCTATGTCTCCCACTGCCTTCAACATCATTTTCCAGGTGGGAGTTGTACTTTACTATACAGTGTTGCTCTAGAATCTTGGTCTGTTTGGCAGTGTGCTGTGCTGACTAATTTCTATCTTATATGACCCTTTTGTACTTCCTCACTTTATCTTAACACTGCAGGGTAAATAACCCACCTGTGTTTGGGACCCTCTCTTTCTTGGGCAATTAAAGAGTTAATACAAAGTTTGTTAAAACTATTCCTCTTTTTGGCTGCTAAAAACTGTGGTTCCTATGTTACGAATAGCCTTGAGATAAGGTGCAGCACTCAGCAGAAGACCCAAGGTCAATCACTCATTTGAAACTAAAGAAAAAAAAACAGTCCTCTTTACTTTTTGAAACAGCAGCTACTTGGCATTACTCTGTTTGGCTTTTATTCTGCAGATCCTCAGACGGCCTCCAGGAGGGAGGCTCGCTGTGGTCCCTCTGACAGGAGACACCCCCTGGAAACATCCCAGGGTCCCCAGAGAACCTGGAACCCTCAGAAGACCAGCTGATGATCACTCCTAAATTCACCTGTGAGTCCACCTCTGGAGGTAAGCCACTTTAACATCTGTTTTTGGCTAGTGTCTGCAGACATCAATTAACTATTGAAGGTCTTTTTGTTGTGCTTATTTGTTGTGGATTGTTGTGAAGATATGTAACTATTTGTTGAATTCATTTGTTGTAATTCATGTAGAGCCCTTGGGAACCTCCAAGGGAAGGCCAAAGAGACAGGAACTTTGGATAGGGACCCCAGGTTGCCAGCCCATTAGCCTGTCAGAAGCTCTCAGAGACGTGTTGGTAGAATGACCCAACTGGTGGAGACCTTCAGCACTACTGACCTACCTGTCAGGGACTCCCAGATATGTATGTAACACCTGTCACCAGAAAAACCATTGAAATAGAAGTGGGGGTTCAATCAACCCCCAAGGTGTTAGATCACTCACAGGCCCATTAAAAGTGTATAAGAGTGTATTCTGGTTCTGATTCTGAGAGTACAAGAGTGTGAGAGTAAGTGTGGACTATTAGACATTGTTCATGTTGGGCCCTTGTCATTTTATGTCATTTGTTCAGTGTTTATTGGAGGATTGGTCTTGGCCGAAAACAAACAGTTCTGGAGACATTTGTGAATGGATTGTGGATATTTTCCTTCAAGGCACCCTTCAAGACTTTGCTCCTTCTGAAATCGCTTTATTTACCTACTTGCTCTTATGTGTCCTACACCCCTCACCACCTGGTGCGCCTTTGGCATGGCAATTATTGGTCTCCTTATTATTGGTATTGGGCTTGGTAGTGCTGCCCCTCTGGACTGGTCCACTGGAGAATGTATGACCCTGACTTGTTTTTATTTCTTTGTGATGACCTTGTTCATGCTTCTGTCCCCACCTGGAGAATGAATTTTTCCCAGCTAGTTCTAATTCTTCTGTGTCTCCCTAGTTCTTTGATACTCCATCATCGCCGGACTTTGAGCCCCTTCTTTTTCTGTCACCTAGGGAGGACTCTTCCATCAGAGCTACCAGCCCTCGACGTGGGGCCCTCCCTTTTCCTAGTCTAGAAAAGTCTCTGTCACAGGAAGTAAAGACACGCTTGAACCACATAAAGACCCCAGTGACTTGTCCCTTCCATTCTCCCACTATCAAGTGTTGTTACTCAGACTGTCTTTCCTTTCAGGATTCTCATGATTGGTATTTGCCTAGGGTGACCAGATTTTAACATTTGTAAAGCGGGACAACATGGAGGGGGATGGGGACAGGGCAGGAGATGGGGCAGGGCAGGGCCTGACAACAATGCAAACTTTGATAAGCAGTTCTCGATAATCACTTCTCAACAATTATTTGTTATTATTACAGTTTAACATTATAAAATTAACAAAAAGAATATAAAACTCATATTCTGGCAAAATAGCCACATGGCAGCTGAAAACCGTATATTCCCTTCCTGTTCTCCCGCCTGTTCATGTATTTTTTCCAAAAATCAGGACTTTTTTAAAACACTGAGGGAAACTTTCTCAACTAAGGTATCCCCCTTCTTCTGCCTTGAACTATGTAATTCTGCCCCCCCTGCCCAAAAGCTAACTGCAATGATTCAGCCTCTTCCTTTGCTTGCTTGCTGTGATGCAGAGAATGGGGTATAAAAACACATTTGATTTGCCATTCATGGTCGCTTGCTTCTTAAGGGCAACAACTCCTGCGCAGGTATAATAAATTTATATTGATTAATTGCATTTAAGTGGGGTCCATGTCTCCTTCTCAGCTGTGCCAGTCACTACATGGCTCATAGGAGTAGAACACCAGCCCCATATGCCAGAGGTGGTGGGTTCAAACCCAGCCCCAGCCAAAAACTGCAAAAAAAAAAAAAAAAAAACTTGTTTGGGGTTGTGCCTGTGGCTCAAAAGAGTAGGGCACCAGCCCCATATGCTGGAGGTGGTGGGTTCAAACCCAGCCCTGGCCAAAAAAAAAAAAAGATTTCTCTCGGGAGGGCAGAGTGCCTCATGCCTGTATCCTAGTACTCTGGGAGAAGGGTAAGAAGATAACTTGGGGTCTGGAGCTGGAGACCAGCCTAAGCAGGAGTGAGACCCCATCTCTACCCAAAATAGAAAAAATTAACTGGGCATAGTGGTGCGAACTTGTATTTCCAGCAATTTGGAGGGCTGAGACAGGAGTTTGAGGTTGCAGTTAGCTGTGATGATGCCACTACACTCTATCCCAGGGGACAGATTCAGATCCTGCCTCAAAAGAAAAACAAAATTCTCACCAGGCTTGGTGGCTCATGCCTGTAATCCCAGCACTTGGGAGGCTGAGGCGGGTGGATTGCCTGAGCTCACAGGTTTGAGACCAGCCTGAAACAGAGCAAGACCCTGTCTCTAAAAATAGTGAAGGGTTGTGGCGAGCACCTGTAGTCCCAGCTACTCCAGAGGTGGAGGCAAAAGAATTGCTTAAACAAAGGAGTTTGAGGTTGCTGTGAGCTATGACATCATAGCACTCTACTGAGGGTGACAAAGTGAGATTCTGTCTCAAAAAATAAATAAATAAGTAAATAAATAAACAAATAAATAAAACAAGATTGAAATGTCTCTTTCTTTTTTCTTCACAATTCCTTCTGTATAAGAAAGGCCATCAAGGCTCGGTGCCCGTAACTCGTGGTTAGAGCACCAGCCACATGCACCAGGGCTGGTGGTTTGAACACTATCTGGGCCTGCTAAACAACAATGACAACAACAACAACAACAAAAAATAGCTGGACATTCTGGCAGGTGCCTGTAGTCCTAGCAACTTTGGAGGCTGAGACGAGAGAATCACTTCAGGCCAAGAGTTTGAGATTGCTGTGAGCTGTGACACCAGGGCGCTGTACCCAGGGTGACATAGTGAGACTCTATCTCAAAAAAAAAAAAAGAAAAAGAAAAAGAGAAAAAAAAGAAAGGCCATCAAAGTAAACCAGAACCATAAACCATTACAATCTCTCCTTAGACTCTTCTATGGTTCATATTTATCCTCATTTGTTCATTCATGCAACAGGTACTTACTGAGCATCTATTTGGCTTCAGCCCACAAGCTAGCTTTTTAACTAGACATTATCCCTTTCTTCATAAATCTAATAATATGACCGGGTGTGGTGGCAGAGGTGGGTGGATTGTCTGGGAGGCAAAGGTGGGTAGATTGTCTGAGCTCACAGTTTCAAGACATTATCTCTAAAAGTAGCCAGGCATTGTGGTGGGCCCCTGTACCCAGCTACTTGAGAGGCTGAGACAAGAGAATCCCTTGAGCCCAAGAGTTTGAGGTTGCTGTGAGCTATGATGCCATGGCATTCTACCAAGGGCAAGAAAGTAAGCCTCTGTCTCAAAAAAATAATAATAAAAATAAAATAAAATAAATATATCAAGGAGGGCACAGTGCTCAGAGCTCACAGGTTTGAGACCAGCCTCAGCAACAGCGAGACCCCATTTCTAAAAATAGCTGAGTCATGATGGGCACCTGGAGTCCCAGCTACTGGGGAGTCTGAGGCAAGAGAATCAATTGAGCCCAAGAATTTGAGGTTGCTATGAGCTATGACACCATGGCACTCTACCAAGGGCAACATAGTGAGACTCTGTCTCAAAATAAAAAATAAATAAATAAAAATTTCACAATGGGCTCAGAGTCCTTAGCTCAGTGGTTAGGGTGCCAGCCACATGCATCAGTGCTGGCACGTTTAAACCTGGCTTGCACCTGCTAAACAACAATGACAACTACAAAAAAGAAAAGAAAAGAAAAGAACAATAACAGCTATAACAAAAATATAGCCAGGCATTGTGGTAGGCAACTGTAGTCCCAGTGACTTGGAGGCTGAGGCAAGAGGATCAATTGAGCCCAAGAGTTTGAGGTTGCTGTGATCTGTGATGCCATAGCACTCTATCAAGGGTGACCAAGTGAGACCCTGTCTTAAAAAAAAAGGCAGGTGTTGCTTTTTGTCACACAGACCAAGACTACTACAAGGGACTACCTATGAGAGTGAATACCCTGAAGCAGAGTCATTGTGGGAGATCTTTGAGGCTGGCTTCTGTAACATCTAACAAAACCTACTGCTTCTGTAACCCACTCCTACCTCCTGAAAATCAGTAGAAACAGGGAAATACATTTTCACTTTTAAATAATGAGCTTCCCGCTTAGTCATTCTGGGAATTGTAAACTTAACCATGATTTGCCAAGTCCTACGTGGTTTGTAGAGGCATATGTTTCAGGAAGTGGAAACATCTTTGCTCTCATGGTAGTATTTAATTAGCATTTGCCACATTTTCCATTGTGCTTATCTGATATATGGACATGGTACACAATGTACTCTTGTTATTAGTCACTTCATAATAGGTATTTGTCTTCCCATTGAAGCACCTTTTATTTTATTTTACTTTTTTTTTTTTTTTTGGAGACAGTCTCACTCTGTCACCCAGACTAGAGTGCTGTCCTGTGGTGTTACCGTATGAAGCTCACAGCTGCCTCAAACTCCTGGGTTCAGATGATCTTCCTGACTCAACCTCCCAAGTACCTAGGACTAGTAGTGGTGCCTGCCACAATGGCCCAGCTCATTTTTCTATTTTTAGTAGAGGCAGGGTCTTGATTTTGCTCAAGCTGATTTTTCTATTTTTAGTGGAGATGAGGTCTCACTCTTGTTCAGGCTGATCTTGAACTCCTGAGCTCAAGGGATCCTCCCATCTTGGCCTCCCAGAGTGCTAGGATTATAGGTATGAGCCACCATGCTTGGAAGCAACAAATTTTATATAAAATTTCAACAGTTCTCTATTTATAAGACATATGGTACTTTTTTATTTTTTTTGAGACAGAGTCTCAAGCTATCACCCTGGGTAGTGCGCTGGGGCATCACAGCTCATAGCAACCTCAAACTCTTGGGCTTAAGAGATTCTCTTGCCTCAGCCTCCTAAGTAGCTGGGACTACAGGTGCCTGCCACAATGCCTGGCTATTTTTTCGTTATAGGTGTCATTGTTGTTTGGCAGGCCCAGGCTGGATTTGAACCTGCCAGCTCTGGTGGTTGTGGTTGGCACCCTAGCCGCTGAGCTCTGACCCAGATGAATGGTACTTTTTACACTACATGTTTTTCCCTTGAGGTTTTTTTTTTTTTTAATTTTCATTTGTTTGTTTGTTTGTTTGTTTTGAGACAGAGTCTCACTTGCATTTATTTATTTACTTATTTAGGGACAGAGTCTCACTTGGTCACCCTTGGTAGAGTGCTGTGGCATCACAGCTCACAGCAACTCGAATTTCTGGGCTTAAGCAATTCTCTTGCCTCAGCCTCCCAAGTAGCTGGGA
>NW_003852423.1:8422801-8430840 GCF_000181295.1 Otolemur garnettii | reverse complement strand
GAGGGAGAAATGGGTGGAAGGAGGGGGTTTGGAGGGATCACTTCTGAGGTTTATCTTATAGGGGTATAAGTGAATCTTTCTAAGAGTAGAATGTGAACGTTTTAAAATAATAACTGAGAAAATGACATGAAGGCTGTGTTGACCAGTTTGATTGAAGTATTTTGGATTGCATGTGAAAACCCCACACTGTACCCCAGAAGTGCATTAATGTACATAGTTACCATCCAATTAAAAAATTTTTTTTTGTTTTTTAGAGACAGAGTCTCACTTTATCACCCTTGGTAGAGCGCTATGGCATCACAGCTCACAGCAACCTCCAACTCCTAGGCTTAGGCAATTCTCTTGCCTCAGCCTCCTGAGTAGCTGGGACTACAGGCACCCTCCACAACACCCAGCTAGTTTTTGCTTGCAGTTTGTCCAGGGCTGAGTTTGAACCAGCCACCCTCGGTATATGGGGCCAGCACCTGACTCACTGGGCCACAGGCGCAACTTTGGTTTACATTTCTTGTCTTTATCTTCTTGTACAAATATTTTTGTACAATTCAAGTATTACTGCTTACTGTTCAAGGAAATACCCCCACTGTTGCAGGACCTGAGGGATTCCTTCCTTGCCTTTATGCAGAGAAATGACTTCTGGTTTCTCTTGAAACAATGAGCTATGTCCCAGGTCTGGCATCCTGTCTTCTAGTCAGGAGTGTGCCACTTTCTATCCTGGCCATGCTTTTCACCCACTTTAGCCTTTCTTCTGCTACCCCATTCCTGCCTTCCCCATTCACAGTAACAGTGACCTCATCATTCCACTCTGCCAGCTCACCCAGGTGGGGATACCTGCTGGGCTTTTGCTCCATTTCCTTCACCTTCCATACCCAATCATCAGCAGGCCTCACTCATCCTTACCCATCCCCGTCTCCAACAACCGGTGTCTAACCCAGCTCTTACTCCCTCTCCCCATCATCACCATTGTAGCACAGCTTCCTGCAATAGGTGTTCCCCTGTATAATGTTCCTCCAGCTCCAAACTCAGTCTGGCCCCTCATGATGCCCACAGCTGACTCAGTTCATGCCTGTCCTCCTGCCACTACTGTGCTCTTGTCCTCACTTATGATGGTGGACTCACAGCTTGGCACCATGACTCCAGTATGTACTTCTCCATGGACTGAACTGTATATAGTCTCTTCAAAGCAAGAAGAATTAGGGAAATAACAGGGGTCAGGGACCGCAGCAGACACTTTCACCAGTGAGTGACTCTCAACCAGGGGTAATTTTGCCCCCCAAGAATACTGGGATTGTAATCCATAGGACAGTTCCCACAACAAAGAATTATGCAGCCCAAAATGTCAGTAGTTCCAAAGTTGAGAAATCCTGATATATACTCTGATTTAGTCCTTACACAACCCCCACAAGTGTATGATTAAAACCCCCCTATTCCAGATCAAGAGACTGTTGCTTTCCTCAGTTTCCTTTTCCAGGAGACAGAGATTGAATAAGTTACTTTCCCCAGTTCTGGTGGAATTAGAATTTGCATTTAAGACTCTTGACCCAGACAGTCTGTGCCCCCCTTTTTAAATTTATTATTATTATTATTATTATTATTGAGGCAGAGTCTCACTTTGCTGCCCTTGGTAGAGTGCCGTAGCGTCACAGCTCACAGAAACCTCAAACTCTTGGGCTTAAGCGATTCTCTTGCCTAAGCCTCCCAAGTAGCTGGGACTATAGGCGTCTGCCACAACACCTGGCTATTTTTTTGTTTTTAGCAGGCCAGGACTGAGTTCAAACTCACCAGCCCTGGTGCATGTGGCCAGTGTCCTACCCACTGAGCTATGGGCGCTGCCTGAGTCTGTGTCCTTTTTTCTTATACTTCCACCTTGGTACAGGCCTCTCCTGGCTGACACTCAGGAACTGCTAGCATAGGACTGAGGGTACAACATGGCTGTATTTTTCAAACTGTAGGTTCTGATCTATTACCAGGGTATACATGAAACTAGTGGTGGTCTGGGACTAACAAAATAACAACCACTACCATGACAATAACAAAAGACAAAAAAAGACGAGAAAACATAGAATTTTTTTCTTTTTTGAGACAAAGTCTCACTTTATCGACCTCAGTAGAGTGCCACAGCATCACAGCTCACAGCCACCTCCAACTCCTGGGCTTAAGCAATTCTTTTGCTTCAGTCTCCCGAGTAGTTGGGACTATAGGCATCTGCCCACAATGCCCTGCTATTAATTTTTGGTTGCAGTTTGGCCGAGGCCTGGTTCAAACCCGCCACCCTTGATATATGGGGCTGGTGCCCTACCCACTGAGCCATAGGCACCATTGTAGGGTACAGTGTACAGCCACAGGCACCACTGTAAGCTATTTTCTTGCCTCAGCCTCTCTAGTAGCTGGGACTACAGTCGCCCAGCACAACCGCCAGCAATTTTTTTTGTTTGCTTAGCAGGCCTGGGTCGGGTTCGAACCTACCAGCCCTGGTACTTGTGGCCGGTACCCTAACCACTGAGCTATAGGCACTGAGCCAAGATTTATTTTTATTTATTTATTCGTAGTGACAGAGTCTTACTTTATCACCCTCAGTAGAGTGCCATGGCATCACACAGCTCACAGAAACCTCCAACTGCTGGGCTCAGGTGATTCCCTTGCCTCAGCCTCCTGAGTAGCTGGGACTACAGGTGCCTGACATGATGCCCGGCTATTTCTTTGTTGCAGCTTGACCAGGGCTGGGTTTGAATGTACTAGAGATACTATCTCCCAGTAATCATCCACACATCAATTATTTACCAAGCATCTGCTCTCCCCAAGTCTGTTTGAGGCAGTAGAGATAAGAGTTGAGAACAAACAAGTGAAGCTTTCATGGAGTTTACATTCTGGTGGGGACAGGTGGGCAAAAGTCAGGTAGACACACAGAGACTAGAAATTATCCACCTAACAGGGACCACAGTCACTTTCAGAGCTGCCCTCGGCACAGGCACCTTCTCTCCCGGCATTCAGTCAATCATTTCATTCCACATACTTCATCTGGTTTTTAACGATTCTAACCTATATCTCACTCCAGAATCAATGCAGTGATCACCCTCAGCACATACAGAATTTAGAGAAAGGAAAAATTTAAAGCAGAAGAGGGCTGCAAATGAGCTGGGAGATTTGATGATGTAATCCCAAACTCTACTATTTATTATTTATTTTTAAATTGTTTTAAATGTTTTATTGAGACATCTGTATAATTCACATACCATACAATTCACCCATCTAAAGCGTAGGGTTCAATTTTTTAAAAATGTATTCACAGTGTAGTCACAATCAATTTTTTTTTTTTTTTTTAACTTAAAAGCACTTTATTGCTGGCTGGGTGCAGTTGCCCATGCCTAGTATTCTGGGAGGCTGAGGTGGGTGGATTGCTTAACCTTAGGAGTTCAAGATCAGCCTAAGCAAGAGTGAGACCTCATCTCTACAAAAAGTAGAAAAACTAGCTGGGCATTGTGGCTGGTGCTTGTAGTGCTACTTGGGAGGCAAGAGGATGGCTTAAGCCCAACAGACCAAGGTTGCTGTGAACTATGATGATGCCATGGCACTCTACCCAGGGCAACAAAGTCTCTGTCTCAAAAAAGAAAAAAACAAAACCCAAAAGCTTCACTGCTAAAATATCCTTTTTTTTTTTTTTTTTTTTTTGAGACAGAGTCTCATTATGTCATTACAGCTCACAGCAACCCCCAATTCTTAGGCTTAACCCATTCTCTTGCCTCAGCCTAGAGGCAAGTAGCTGGGACTACAGGTGCCCACCACAAGGCCCAGCTATTTTTTGGTTGTAGTTGTCATTGTTGTTTGGCAGGCCTGGGCTGGATTTGAATCCGCCAGCTTTGGTGTATGTGACTGGCATCCTAGTCACATGAGCTACAGGTGCTGAGTCTGCTAAAATATTCAAGCCTTCAGCAAGTCACAATCTTTTTTCCTGGGGGAAGGTCTTGCCAAGATGTTGATGGCTGCTGACTGATCAGGGTAGTATTTGCTGAAGATTGGTTGGCTGTGGCAATTTATTTCTCTCTCTCTCTCTCTTTCTTTCTTTCTCTCTCTCTCTTCTCTTTCTTTCTTTCTTTCTCTCTCTCTTTCTTCCTTTCTTTGTTCTTTTTAATTTCAAAATATTATGGGGAACAAATGTTTTGATCACAGGGATCACTTTGTAACGCTTGAGTCAGGGCTACTAAGTGTACCCATCATCCAGACTGTATTCATTGTATCTGTTAGGTAGATTTTCCCTTTTCCCCTTCTTTCCACTCCTCTACTTATTAGAGCTTTTAAAATACTGGCAAAGGGTAGCGCCTGTGGCTCAGTGAGTAGGATGCTGGCCCCATATACCAAGGGTGGCAGGTTCAAACCCAGTCCCTGGTCCAACTGCAACAACAACAACAACAAAAATAGCCAGGCGTTGTGGCGGGCACCTGTAGTCCCAGCTACTTGGGAGGCTGAGGCAAGAGAATCGCCTAAGCCCAGGAGTTGGAGGTTGCTGTGAGCTGTAGGGCACTCTACCAAGGCAGACAAAGTGAGACTCTGTCTCTACAAAAAATAAATAAAATAAAATCCTGGCAAAATACTCCAGAACTGCCTTGAAGACAAGTCAAGGAGCTTCTAGCCCTCTAGTTTAAAATATTGTTAATTAAACAATCAAATCTCCCAATTTGTTTTATAGGAGAGTTTTTAATAGCTGTTTTGGACTCCATCTCATGTTTACAGAAGGTGACTCTTCCTGAACAATGGATTTTCTATGTAGGAGCCAAAGAGCTATGAATTATTGATATGAAGTCAATAAATAATCAGATTGGCGCTTTCTTTGTTGCTATGATACAGTAATACCAAATGATACAGATGAACTCTTACATATTGAATGGCACAGATGAATATCAAAGATATTTAGAATTTTGTGAGATGTCATACACATATATAAATTGCATCTGTCTAAGGCCAGCAGTGTCTGGTTTGTGAAGTGAATTGAATTTTCGATCAGGTAAGGACATTGGCAAGAATGAAGCTGTGAACTTAGGTGGAAATGACTTTAAGGCTCTAGGAGCATGTGGATGTGAGGGGTGCTTGGATAGGTGACTGGCTGAGATTTTATTCATAGCCTCATTAAATGGTTAATATGAACTAGTGGGGTATGTGTGTGTGTGTGCACACGTGTGCATGCGTGTGCATGCGCTAGGCACAGGGGCTAAAATAAACAAGACATGGTCCCTGCTCCCTGGAAGCTTGTCAGAAGACAGGCAAATGAGCACAATACTGTGAGATAAGAGGTGTGACAGGGTAGGGACAGAAGCTCATGGGAGGGAGGCTAACTCACAAATTTCTATTTCTATTTCTAAATATGTCAATTAGTAGCTAGAGTGTAGCTGAAAGCAGGAAGAAGGAGTGGCGGAATGGAGGAGGTAAGTAAAAGAACGAAGGGATCGCAGAATGGCAGGCCATGTCTGAGGCATATACAGACACTCTGAGGGCACTTCGAAAACTCCATCCTTCCAGAATACTTGTAATTCCAGTAGTGAAACTCTGAATTATATTTTTAGGACACTGTTAAGAGTCTACGTATATTGGGTGGCGCCTGTGGCTTGAAGGAGTAGGGCGCCGGCCCCATATGCCGGAGGTGGTGGGTTCAAACCCAGCCCTCACCAAAAAAAAACCCTGCAAGAGTCTACATATATTAAAAGAATAGGGCACAATACTTGCTTCCCTATCTCATTAAAAAAAAAAAAACAAACAAAACAGAAAGGGAAGGAGAGCAAATTACTGATTTCACCTTAAAAAGCAGAATCTATGGGGCGGCACCTATGGCTCAAAAAGGGTAGGGTGCCGGCCCAATATGCTGGAGGTGGAGGGTTCAAACCCAGCCCTGGCCAAAAAAAAAGCAGAATCTATGGTTCTGAGAGGCAGGAAACAGGGCAGGTGGGCCTAAAGAATGCTGCAGAAAGAACTAAAACAATAGTTTAAAACCAATTTTTCATCATGAATCAATTATTTGAGAGTAGGTGGTAATTCTCCAGAACTCCCCCCAAATTTTTGCATTAAATCCATGGGGCCTCTGGCATTAGGTTAACAACTACTGGCTTTTTTTTTTTTTTTTTTTTTGAGACAGAGTTTCACTGTTTTGCCCTCAGTAGAGTGCTGTAGCATCACAGATCACAGCAACCTCAAACTCTCAGGCTTAAGTGATTCTTTTGCCTCAGCCTCCCAAGTAGCTGGGACTATAAGTGCCTAGCTATTTTTTTGTTGCAGTTATCATTGTTGTTTACATGGCCCAGGCCAGGTTTGAACCCACCAGCCTGGGTATGTGTGTCTGGTGTCCTACCCACTGAGCAATGGGTGCCTCCCAGAACTTCTGGTTTGAGACATAGGTGTAGGCAGTCCTCAGGGGAGTGCCAAGTGAGAAAGCCCTGGGTAGCTGCAAGGGAACCAGAGAGTGGGAAGGGAAATCTCTGGAAGAGAGAAGAAATTCAAAAAGAAATCCCATAATTTGGCCAGGTGTCGTAGCTCACACCTATAAACCCAGTACTTTGAGAGGCTGAGGTGGGTGAATTGCCTGAGCTCACAGGTTCAAGACCAGACTGAGCCAGAGTTAGACCTCATCTCTAAAAAAAATAGCTGGGAGTTGTGGTGGGTGCCTGTAGTCACAGCTACTTGGGAAGCTGAGGCAAGAGAATCACTTAAGCCCAAGAGTTTGGTGTGAGCTGTGACACGCAAGCACTCTATGGAGGGTGACAAAGTGAGACTCTGTCTCAAAAAATAAAGAAATTCCAAAAATTTCCAAACATTGGTCTTCAAAGGTAATGGTGTACTATGATATAAAGTCGGTATACCATCTTGATAATGTAAGGTAAATATTCTTTTTATTCTTTTTTTAGAGACAGAGTCTTACTTCATCACCCTTGGTAGAGTACCGTGGCGTCACAGCTCACAGCAACCTCCAACTCCTGGGCTTAGGCAATTCTCTTGACCAACCTCCCGAGTAGCTGGGACTACAGGCACCTGCCATAACGCCTGGGTATTTTTTTGTTGAGTTTGGCCGGGGCTGGGTTCAAACCTGCCACCCTCAGTATGTGGGGCCGGTGCCCTGTTCACTGAGCCACAGGCGCCACCCAAGGTAAAGATTCTTAACCATTCTTTTAGAGGAAAGGTTTACCTACACATCTTAATTCTATAGATTAAAGATTATCAAACTATACTCTTTGTGCCAATTCCAGCTATTTGTATGTGACTAACTGCCTGTTTTTCTGTGATCTCAAAACTATAAATAGTTTTATAATTTTTAAGTAGTTGAAAAAGTATCAATAACAGAATATTTCATGGCATGTGACAATTATGTGAAATTTCCGTAATTGGGGTCAATAAAGATTTTTTGTTTTTTAAAGACAGGGTCAGCTTGGTGCCTGTGGCTCAAGTGGCTAAGGTGCCAGCCACATACACCTAAGGTGGCGGGTTCAAATCCAGCCCTGGCCCACCAAAACAATGACGGCTGAAACCAAGAAATAGCTGGGCATTGTGGTGGGCACCTGTGATCCCAGCTACTTGGGAGGCTGAGGCAGGAGACTCGCTTGAGCTCAGGAGTTGGAGGTTGCTGTGAGCTGTGATGTCACAGCACTCTACCTAGGGGGATAGCTTGAGGCTCTGTCTCAAAAATAAATAAATAAATAAAAGACAGGGTCTTATTCTGTCACCTAGGCTGGAACTTTGAACTGCTAGGGTCAAGTGCTCCTCCTGCCTCAGCATTTCCAATAGCTAGGATGGGCCCAGCGCCCATTGCTCAGTGGTTAGGGTGCCAGCCATATGTACTAGGGCTGGTGGGTTTGAACCCAGCCCAGGCCTGCTAAACAGCAATGAGAACAATAACAAAAAAACAGCCAGGCATTGTGGTAGGCACCTGTAGTCCCAGCTACTGGGAGGCTGAGGCAAGAGACTCTTAAGCCCAAGAGTTTGAGGTTGCTGTGAGCTGTGATGCCAAACCACTCTACTGAGGATGACATAATGAGACTCTGTCTCAAAAAAAAAAAAAAAAAAAA
>NW_003852423.1:8420436-8422021 GCF_000181295.1 Otolemur garnettii | reverse complement strand
TTTTTTGGCCAGGGCCAGGTTTGAACTCACCATCTTCGGTATATAGGGCTAGAGCCTTACTCCTTTGAGCCACAAGTGCCCCCCACACCTGGCTATTTTTAGTGACAAGGTCTGGCTCTGGCTCAGGCTGGTCTAGAACCTATGAGCTCAGGCAATGCATTCACCTCAGCCTCCCAAGTGCTGGGATTACAAGGTGTGAGCCACTGTGCCTGGCTTAGTGCCTGGTTTAATATGGTTTTGTAGTCTCCCAGTTTTAGAAGGTATAATTGACAAAAGTGTATGTGTTTACAGTACATGATGGGATGATTTGTTATATGTAGACATTGTGAAATGATTAAATCACAGTGATTGATATATCTGTTACCTCTCATATTTTGGGGGGGAGGTGAGAATAAAATCTAATCTCAACACTTTTCAAGTACGATACCTTATTATCAACTGTAATCACCATGCTGTACAATTGATCTCTATAACTCATTTATACTGTTTAACTGAAACTTTGTACCCTTTAAATGCTCTCCCGCCATTCTTCTCTCTGCTGCTGCTTTTTAATTTATTTCTATTTTTTATTATTTTTTAATTACAGAAGGCTTTGTCTACGCTGCCCAGGCTAGACTTCAGTGACCATTCACAGGTGGAATCATGGACCATTACGGCCCCTAACTCCTCCTGGGCTCAAGTGATTCTCCTACCTCAGCATCCCAAATAGCCCGGATTACAGGTGCAAACTAATGAGCCTAGATCTACTCACTGTTTCTATGAGATTGGCCTTTGTAGGTTCCACATGTAAGTGAGATCATGCAGTATTTTTCATGGCCTTTTTCACTTAGCATAATGTTCTCCAGGTTCATCCATGTTGTCACAAATGATAGCATTTCTCTTTTTAAAGGCTGAGTAGTATTCTCTTTTACCTATATAGTCTATATACACCACATTTTCTTTTCTTTACTTTTTATTTGTGCAGTTTTTGGCTGGTGCTGGGTTTGAACCCGACACCTCCAGCATATGGGACCTGCTCCTACCCTACTCCTTTGAGCCACGGGCTCTGCCCTACACACCACATTTTCTTTATCCATTTATCTGACAGACACTTGTTGATACTCCATCTCTTGGCTATTGTGAATACTTTTGCAATGAACATGAGACAGTAGATATCTCCTCAACATACAGATTTCATTTCCTTGGGATACAGACTCAGAAGTGGGATTGCTGGAGCCTATGGTGATTGAGTTTTCTGAAGAACCTTCATTCTGTTTTCTCTAATAGCTATACTAGTTTACATTCCCACCAACAGTGTGCAAGGATTCCCTTTTCTCCATATCCTGGCCAACACTTGTTATCTTCCGTCTTTTTGCTAATAGTTATTTTGATAGATATGAGGTGGCAGCTCATTGTGGTTTTAATTTGTGTTTCTCTGACGATTAATGATGTTGGGCATTTTTTCATATACTTATTGTCTATTTGGAATAGGAGAAAATATTTGCAAACCATTTATCTGATAAAGGGTCAATATCCTATATATATATATATATTTTTTTTTTTTTTTTTAGACAGAACCTCAAACTATCCCCCTGGGTAGAGTGCT
>NW_003852423.1:8413892-8420240 GCF_000181295.1 Otolemur garnettii | reverse complement strand
GCCCTAGCCACTTGAGCCACAGGCGCCGAGCCCAAAATATATTAATGTAAGGAACTCTACTCAATAGCAAGAAAAATAATCAGATTAAAAATGACTTTTATAAAAGTATGTTTTCAGTTAAGTGTCTTCTTATGCTTCAATTTTTTCTTTAGGTAGCTTTACTGAAACGTACCTCACATACCATACAGTTTACCTATTTACAGGATACGATGTAATATATTGGCATATTCAGAGGTTCATGCAACCAAAGGCATGACTCTCAAATATGACATACTCTATCTTTTGGCTGGCTGAACAAGGAGTCCCAACTGCTTTATTCAATCTTTTATTTTCAGGCCAACCTGATTGAGTGTTCTCATCAGCATCCATCTTAAAATGTAAATGCCACCATGAAAAGAATTACATCTGCTAAAAATAGACCTGGGCCCAACACCTAGTATGTACCAACCAAGTACAGTAACATTTTCAATTTCAGCCTGCTTGTTTGATGGATGAATACTAATTACTATCATGGACTTAACTCATCCTTGAAAATGATTATCATAGCCGGGCATGGTGGCTCATGCCTGTAATCCCAGCACTTGGGAGGCCAAGGTGGGTGGGTTGCCTAAGCTCACAGGTTCAAGACCAGCCTGAGCCAGAGTGAGACCTCATCTCTAAAAAGGGTGGGGCATTGTGGCAGGCGTCTGTAGTCCCAGCTACTTGGGAGGCTGAGGCAAGAGAATCACTTAAGCCCAGGTGAGGTTGCTGTGAGCTATGACACCATAGCACTCTACCGAGGGCAACATAGTGAGACTCTGTCTCAAAAACAAAAACAAAAAACCAAGAAAAGAAAATGATTATCATTCGGAATCCCTGAGTTCTTTTCACTTTCCTTCCTTCCTTCTTCTTCTCTCAGGTCAGAATAGCAGAGTATAGTCCAATGTTCTGGTACTGAAGAAGAACATTTAAGCTTTTATTTAAAGAGAAGTAAAAGGAGAAATTGGCTGGGTACCACAGCACACCTGTAATCCCAGCACTTTGGAAGGTTGAGGTGGGAGATCACATGAGCCTAGAAGTTAAAGACCAGTCTGGGCAATGTAGTGAGTCCCTGTCTCTACAAAAAATAGAAACATTAGCCAGGTATGACAGCATGTGCTTATAATCCCAGCTGCTCAGGAGATTGAGTCAAAAGATTGTTTAAGACCAGAGTCTAGGAATTTTTTTTTTTTTTTTTAGAGACAGAGTCTTACTTTATTGCCCATGGTAGAGTGCTGTGGCATCACAGCTTACAGCAACCTCCAACTCCTGGGCTTAGGCGATTCTCTTGCCTCAGCCTCCCGAGTAGCTGAGACTACAGGCACCCGCCACAATGCCCAGCTATTTTTTTGTTGCAGTTTTGGCCAGGGCAAGGTTTGAACCCACCACCCTTGATATATGGGGCCGATGCCTTACCCACTGAGCCACAGGTGCTGCCCCCAGAGTCCAGGAATTTGAGGTTACAGTGAGCTATGATGATGCCACTGTACTCTAGCCCGAGTAATAGAGACTTGTCTAAACAACAGATAAATTATTAACAACATAGAAACAATGATAAGTATAGGGAGGCCACTGCAGATTATGTGAGGTAATTAAAGTGGGCTTATGGTTTGGAGGGAAAAAAGTGTGCATTTGCATTCCTAGAACTACTTTATTATTATTATTATTATTGTTGTTGTTGTTGTTTTTTAGAAACAGAGTCTCACTTTGTTGCCCTCAGTAGAGTACTGTGACATCACAGCTCACAGCAGCCTCTAGCTCTTGGGCTTAGGCGATTCTCTTGCCTCAGCCTCCCAAGTAGCTGGGACTACAGGTGCCCGCCAAAACACCCAGCTATTTTTTTGTTGCAGTTTGGCTGGGACCAGGTTTGAACCTGCCACCCTCGGTATATGGGACCAGAGCCCTACTCACTGAGCCACAGGTGCTGCCCAACTAAAACTACTTTATTAATTCAAGCACCTGACTCACCCAAACTACAGCACTTTCAAGTTTAAAAAATACATCACTTTGCCCTTTTTAGCTACAGTATTGTGACCCGTACGTTGAACCTGCCGTATTTTAGGGATTTTCTCTCCTTTCAGCATATCCTTTCTTATCTGAGTTTTTGAATGGTTAGAACCACCATATTTCAAGCCCACGTTTAAAATCTAGGGCCCTTTTTCCAACAGTCCTTTCCCTAAATAGATACTAGGCCCTCTTCCAGGTGCTAAGGATATAACAGTGAAAAGACAAGTACTTCTTCCCATGATGTTCACATTCTAGCTAGATGAAGGAAAAGCAAAAGATTCAGAGTCCTCCTGTGCCCTTGTTTGCAAAACCATCACCTGTAGAGAGATCACTATCCTATTTATTCATTTTTATTTTTTTAAGAGACAGAATCTCGCTTTATCACCCTTGGGAGAGTGCCATGGCGTCACAGCTCATAGCAACCTCCAACTCCTGGGCTTAGGCGATTCTCTTGCCTTAGCCTCCCGAGTAGCTGGGACTACAGGCTCCTGCCACAACACCTGGCTATTTTTTTGTTGTTGCAGTTTGGCTGGGGCCAGGTTTGAACTGCCAGCCTCAGTATATGGGGCTGGCGCCCTACCCACTGAGCCACAGGCACTGCCCATCACTATCCTATTTATTATTTATTTATTTTTGAGACAGAGTCTCACTATGTTGCCCTCGGTAGAGTGCTGTGGCGTCACATCTCACAGCAACCTCCAGCTCCTGGGCTTAAGCGATTCTTTTGCTTCAGCCTCCTAAGTAGCTGGGACTACGGGCGCCAGCCACAATGCCTGGCTATTTTTTTTTTTTTTTTGGTTGTAGTTGTCATTGTTGTTTGGCAAGCCCAGGCTGGGTTCCAACCCGACAGCTCTGGCGCATGTGGCTGGTGCCCTAGCCGCTGAGCTACAGGTGCCGAGCCCACTCTTATTTATTGATGATACTATAAGAGAATGGTTTAATTTGTTTTAAGAAGTCTCTCCTATTCGATATAATGTTTTGGTACTAGAAAGTTGAGCATGGCTTTCTGTGGAGAAAAACTGAATTTCAAAATGAAACTAAATTTCTCGTTATATTGTTGCTCTGCGTAACAAACTGCTAAGAAAGCTATAGCATTCCATCTGCAAAATTTCTTGGGGCAGTGAAATCAAATATAAATGAAAGCTAAAAAAAGAGACCAGAGAAGTGAAAAGATGTAATAGGAACTTCATTGTGACAAAGTTTGCTGGAAAGATGAATTTGCTATGCGGTGCATCCATCTTGGAATCCAACCAAAGATGTTCCATTACTGAAATACCACTTGTTAGTGGTGGCATGGACCCTGAGTGTAGTATGTATCTTCTTTGCTTTAGTAATTTCATTCTCAAATTTCCCAGTGCCCATTCTTACTTAGACTCCTCCTCTCCCTACTTTTTTTGAGACAGAGTCTCACTATGTCACCCTCAGTAGAGTGCTGTGGTGTCACAGCTCACAGCAACCTCAAATTCTTGGGCTTAAGTGATTCTCTTGCCTCAGCCTTCCAAGTAGCTGGGACTACAGGTGCCTGCCACACCACCCAGCTATTTTTGTTGTTGTTGTTGTCATTTTTGTTTGGCAGGTCCAGGCTGAGTTCCAACCCACCAGCCCCGGTGTATGTGGCTGGTGCCCTAGCCACTGAACTTTAGGCACTGAGCCACCTCCCTTTTTTTTTTTGAGACAGAGTTTCAAGCTGTTGCCCTAGGGAGAGTGCCATGGCATCACAGCTCACAGCAACCTCCAACTCTTGGTCTCAAGTGATCCTGTTGCCTCAGTTTTTCTATTTTTAGTAGAGATGGGGATCTTGCTTTTGCTCAGACTGGTCTTGAACTCCTGAACTTGAGCAATTCACCCACCTCAGCCTCCCAAAGTGTTAGAATTATAGGCATGAGCCACTGTGCCCAACCCAGACATTCCCCCTTGATATCTGCCCCTCCTTTCTCTTGCTTCATTTCATTTGATTCTTTCCTACTGTTCATCAAAATGACTAAGAGCATTGAGACACTAAAAGTGGCTTTAGAGCTCTGACAGTATTAGCTAAATATAAAAGATGATGAATTGTGGACATTAAGTTACAGTATTACCAGTATCTAATAAATGTATCACAGCAATAGGTAGGAGTTAGTGGATACAGTAGAGCTTGAATGATGAACCTATAGTAGAAATTGAAAAAAAAATTTTTTTTTGAGACAGACTTTCACTCTGTCACCCAAGGTAGAGTGCTGTGGTACCATAGCTTACAGCAACCTCGAACTCTTGGGCTCAAATGCTCCTCTTGCCTCAACTTTTCATTTGTAGTAGAGATGGGGGTCTTGCTCTTGCTCAGGCTGGTCTTGAACTCATGAACTGAAGCAATCCGCCTGCCTCAGCCTCCCAGAGTGCTAGGATTACAGGCATGAGCCACCATGCGTGGACCAGAAATTGAAATATTATGACAAAGAAAAAGGTTGTTATGTTAGATTGATTTTAGTTTCACTCTCATATTATTTTTTACTTTAAGAACTAAAATACAGGCTTGGTGCCTGTAGCTCAGTGGCTAGGCTGCCCGCTACATACACTGGAGCTGGCAGGTTGGAATCCAGCCCAGGCCTGCCAAACAATGACAACTACAACCAAAAAAATAGCTGGGCGTTGTGGCGGGTGCCTGTAGTCCCAGCTACATGGGAGGCTGAGGCAAGAGAATTGCTTAAACCCAGGAATTGGAGGTTGCTGTGAGTTATGATGCCACAGCACTCTACCCAGGAGAAAGCTTGAGGCTCTGTCTCAAAAAAAAAAAAAAAAAAACACAACAAAAAAATGCAGAACTTTGGAAGATAAAAAGTAGCCTATGGTCTTATATTTAAAAAGTGAAAATTCTCTACACATTCATAGAACTTATTCTGCTTTCCCAAGTCTATTTTTCTTTCTTTCTTTTTCTTTTTCTTTTTTTTTTTTTTGTAGAGACAGAGTCTCACTCTATTGCCCTCGGTAGAGTGCTATGGCTTCACACAGCTCACAGCAACCTCCCACTCCTGGGCTTAGGCGATTCTCTTGCCTCAGCCTCCCGAGTAGCTGGGACTACAGGCGCCCACCACAATGCCAGGGTATTTTTTGTTGCAGTTCAGCTGGGGCCGGGTTTGAACCCGCCACCCTCACTCAGTATATGGGGCCGGCACCCTCCTCACTGACCCACACCAAGTCTCTTTTTCTCACAAAACTTAAGTTTAGGCTTGACACCTGTAGATCAGTGGGTAGCGTGCCAGTCACATACACAGAGGCAGGTGGGTTCGAACCTGGCCCAGGCCTGCTAAACAACAACAATTATTACAACAACAACAACAACAAAATAGCTGAATGTTGTGGCAGGTGCCTGTACTCCTGGCACTCTACCGAGGGTGACATAGTGAGACTGTCTCAAAAACAAACAAACAAAAAATACTTAAGTTTAAGGAAAAGGGAAGATTTCTTTTTTTTTTTTCAGAGTCTCACTACGTTGCCCTGAGTAGAGTGCCATGGCGTCACAGCTCACAGCAACCTCAAACTCTTGGGCTCAAGCAATTCTCTTGCCTTAGCCTCCCAAGTAGTTGGGAGTACAGGCGCCGGCCACAACGCTGGCTATTTTTGTTGTTGTTGCAGTTGTTATTGTTGTTTTAGCTGCCCCAGGCTGAGTTGGAACCCGCCAGCCTCGGTGTATGTGACCACTGAGCTACGAGTGCTGTCCAAGGCACCTTAATATCTTCCATCTCAAACTTGTTTCTCCTAGGTTCCTTTTCTCACTAAATGACATTTTCACTCATCCAAGGTGATATGAAATAATGGAATTTCCCTGGTTCTCTTTCTTCCTCACTTCCACATCTATATCCTAATCACTTCATTCTACAAGCCCATATTTGGCAGTTACTATGGATGAAACTATCTTCAAACCAGTCAGTCCCCTCCTTTCTCTTTTTTCTACTGCTCCTGGCCTAGTTCACACGAATGGCCTTGATGCTTGTTAATCTTTTTATACCTTAGCTTCCTCATTTGTCAAATACAGTCAATCATACCTACCACACAGTTATCCTGAGGATTAAATAAGATAAAGTATAAAAAACACTTAGCAAGCCTGTCTCTACCAAAAATAGAAAAACTGAGATAAGAGGATCACTTGAGCCCAAGAGTTGGAGGTGGTTGTGTTGCTATCACCCAGGGTGATAGCTTGACATTCTGTCTCAAACAAAACAAAACACAGCACAGGGCCTGGCAGACAGTACACAACAGTCAGGTATTTCTTGAGTCAGGAACTAAAGAATTCTCCCTGTGAGAATTCTCATGTGCTCACAGGAATTTTCATTATGGTTTTTTTTTTTT
>NW_003852423.1:8407381-8412348 GCF_000181295.1 Otolemur garnettii | reverse complement strand
ATCTTCATTGCCTAGTTAAGGTTCAAAGCCCTGAAAGGACAGGGAATATTTTTTAATGTCTTAACAGTTACCTTGAAGTACTACTCCCCCTCCATTTTTTTTTTTTTAATAAAGACATGGTCTCGCTATGTTGCCCAGGCTGGCCTCAAACTCTTGGCCTTACGCAATCTTCCTGCCTCAGCAATCCAAAGTGCTGGGATTGCAGGCATGAACCATTATCCCTGGCTATTTCCCTTAATTTTCATTTTTTGACTACTGTCCATAGTATTTGCTATGCATGCACCCTGTGCAGTGTTTACTAATAATGAATCTTCCAAAACCAGGCTATTGGCAGGTTCCATCATTACCAAGACCTACATCTGTCTTATTTATAAAATAAGAGATATCACTTTTGTTTTCCAGTTACAAAAGGAAAGGACAGGCTGGGAAAGTAGTAATGGATCACATTATAAACACTTCAGAGGTTCTAAAATTAGCTTTTGTTCTCAACAGTATTAAACTCAGGGCTCTTGTTAAACCAATTAATTCTTCTTCAGATGTTCGAGCAGCTTCCAAACCCTTTATAGAAGAGTGTGGCATGGAGCCCATAGCACAGTGGTTACGACACCAGCCATATACACCAAGGCTGGTGGGTTCGAACCTGGCCAGGGGCAGCTAAATAACCGCAACAAAAAAAATAGCTGGGCAGGGTGGTGTTCAAAGGAGTAGGGTGCTGGCCCCATATGATGGAACTGGTGGGTTCAAACCCAGCCCCGGCCAAAAACTGCAAAAAAAAGACAGGTATTGTGTCTGGCGCCTATAGTCCCAGCTACTTGGGAGGCTGAGGCAAGAGAATCACTTAAACCCAAGAGTTCGAGGTTGCTGTGAGCTGTGACTCCACAGTACTCTACCAAGGGTGACATAGTGAGACTGTCTCAAAAAAGAAAAGAAAAGAAAAGCTTCAGTTCTATCTGTGGACCAACTTTTTCTGCAGTAGTGTGATTGTTTTCTTTGATCCACAGATTTGGGAAACTTTGGTATCTGACTTTTTTCAGCAATGGAACTCTTGTCCACATACTGAGAAAAAAATAAAAATCGGAATCATCATCACAAAATCCAATGAAATCTCAGGTAGACTAAAGACCTGGCTATAAAAAGCAACTCAAGGAAAACAAGAAAATCTAAGATACTTGTGTAACTTCCATCTCAAGATGGGAGAGGTTTTTTTTTTTTTTTTTTTTTGAGACAAGAGTCTCAAGCTGTCACCCTGGGTAGGGTGCTGTGGTGTCACAGCTCACAGCAACCTCAAACTCTTGGGCTCAAGTGATTCTCTTGCCTCAGCCTCCCAAGTAGCTGGGACTACAGGCACCCACCACAATGCTGGGCTATTTTTTGGTTGTAGTTGTAGTTGTCTGGCAGGCCTGGGCTTGATTCGAACCCACCATCTCCAGGGTATGTAGTTGGCGCCCCAGCCACTTGAGCTACAGGCACCCAGCTGGGAGAGGTATTTTTATTTTTTTGAGACAGTCTCACTCAGATGCTGTGAGTGCTGTGGCATCATAATTCATAGAAACCTCAAACTCTTTGACTCAAGTGATCCTCCTGCCTCAGCTTCCTGAGTAGCTGAGACTACAGGTGCGTGCCACAACTCCTGGCTAGTTTTATTTTTTAGTAGAGATCAGGTCTTCCTCTTGCTCAGGCTGGTCTTGACCTTCTGAGCTCAAGTGATCCACCCACCTCAGACTCTCAGAGTGCTAGGATTATAGGCAAGAGCCATCACACCTGGCCAGGGAGAAGTATCTTTTTTTTTTTGACAGTCTTACTTTGTCGCCCTCAGTAGAGTGCTGTAGCATCACAGCTCACAGCAACCTCTAGCTCTTGGGCTTAGGCGATTCTCTTGCCTCAGCCTCCACAGAGCAGCTGGGACTACAGGCACCTGCCACAACACCCGGCTATTTTTTGTTGCAGTTTGGCTGGGTCTAGGTTTGAACTCGCCACCCTTGGTATATGGGGCCGGCACTCTACTCACTGAGCCACAGGTGCCACCCAGGGAGAAGTATTTTTAAATAAATTAGGAAATCCTGAAGACATAGATTGAGGAGTTGACCTCATAAAAATTTTTGGTACATCAAAAAGACATAAACTTTGTTAAAATACAAACACTGGAAGGAATATTTGAAACACAAAACTATTGAATTAATATATTTAGTATATAAGGAACTGCTAAAAATCAAGAAAAAAATTAACTGCACAACTGGCAATTAAGAGTTGTGCGTTGCTTAACGCTGAGGGTATGTTGGGAGAAATCCATCTGAGACTATTTCATTCTTGTGTGAACATGAGTGTACTCAGACAAACCTAAGACGGTATAGCTTACTCCACACCTAGACTCTATATTGAGATATATATATACACATATACATCTATACATACATACATACATACAACTGTACAATGTATTACTACACTAAATACTATAATATAGTATTTAGTAATTAAGTAAAACAGGAAAGCTACAGTAAAAATACAAGATTCTAATTTTATGGGACCATCATGTATATGGTCCATTATTGACTAAATTGTTAGGCAGCACTGACTATAATTTATAGATGAGGAAATGACAATAGTTGTTGAACACAAAAAGAACACTCTACAAAAATATCAAACATGCAAATTTAAACAAGATGCCATCAGATTGGCTAAAAACTAGTAAGATCAATATTGTTAACTTATCTACTAGTGAGGATATGAACTAATCATCTATTGATGGAAGAGTAATAAATCAGTGCATGGGTGATTTCACTAGTGACGTCTAATAAGCCACCTGTATCTACTGTCACTATACCTAAGAATGCTCACATTAACAGCCAGATACTACCAACAGCCTAAGTACTCATACCCTGCAACTAGTTAAGTAGGAAACCTGCCATAGAATAGCCTAAGTCCCTATTAAAAATAGGTGAAACATAATATGACACTAAACACAAGGCCATGTATTGTCTTACATTCTTCTATTTCATCCTTCCAGCAGCCCCTGAAGAATGGTGGTTTTATAGATGAGGAAACTGAGGCAGAGGTGAAGTACATTAATTTGTTCAAAATCAAAGAACTGATGGCAGATTCCAACCAAAATAATTTGGCTGGAATGGTTAGCAAGTATGCTAGAATAGAATATATATACATATATATTTAGGATAGATAAATCTTAATGTATTTATTGGGTAAGATGGCCCAAGATAATAGTTTGGTGATAAATTACAAACATGTTTTTGTTAAAAACAACAGTATTAAAACATATAAAACAGCATAAGCAGCGATAAATATACATTAGCCACACTACTTTGGGTTAGAGGGGGAAGAGATGGATGAGGTGGCTTTATTTCAGTAACATTTGACTTGTTACAAGCTTATTTTTCTTATATCAGAGGGTAGAAATGAACAGGGGAAAACTTTATTTTTTTTTTTCAGCCAAAAGTCTAGAATTCAGGAATTCCAGAACTTAAAAGAATGGTTTGACTCAGTCTATAATATACCTGTGACAGGACAAAGAGGGTAAGGAGTGAGGGGGAGAGGCAGAGACAGATTGCTACATGCACTGCTTGCAGGTTTTGAAGATGGAAGGAGCCAAAGAACGAAGACCGTTCCCAGAAATGGAAAGAGACAAGGAAATGGATTCTGCCATCAAAACCCAAGGAACCACCGAGTCCTCCACTTGAGCGCTGTGTGACTGATTTTACACTTCTGGCCTCCAGAACTGGTAGGAAAATACATTTGTGCTGTTTTAAGCCATTAAATTTGCAGTTGTCATAGCACCAACAGGAAATTAATATAACACCTGAGATAATCAAAGTAATCACATGGGGGTGGCGCCTATGGCTCAAAGGAGTAAGGGTGCTGGCCCTATATGCCAGAGGTGGCAGGTTCAAACCCAGCCCCGGCCAAAAAAAAATTGCAAAAAAAAAAAAAAAAGTAATCAATGGATATTATGTCCAGAAATACCCTTACTAAAATTTAATGTAGGGCTGTCAACTGCTGATACAAAGTTTTCTACCATCTGTGAACCCACTGTTGAGCAGTGGCTGGTTTATAAGGATACTTTATAAACAGCACAGATAAGATTTCTTTTGCTGTATAGATTTTGGAAATGTTTCTATCAACAAAATCAGCCTACCAGAATATGTACGCTTTTGAGAGGACAGTTAAACCAGAAAAGTACCAAAAATTCACTTTATTGAGGTATATTTTCCCTTAAGGATCAAATGAAACTAATTTGTATTTCCCCACTAGAAATATTTCTGTGGCAATATTCTAGTTTAAAATTTATAAGCTCAAAGGATCTAGGCTAAGCACTCTTAATACCTCAGTGGTCTGATCCAATTTTTTTTTTTGAGACAAAAGTGAGAGTCTCTTTGTTGCCCTTGGTAGAGTGCCATGACATTATAGCTCACAGCGAACTCTTGGGCTCAAGTGGTTCTCTTGCCTTAGCCTCCTAAGTAGCTAGACCTACAGGCACCCGCCACAACATGCCTGGCTATTTTTAGAGATGAGGTCTTGCTCTGGCTCAGGCTGGTCTTGAACCTATGAACTCAGGTAATCTACTGCCTTGACCTCCCAAGTGCTTGGCTTATAGGTATGAGCTACCCTGCCTGGCCTTTTTTTTTTTTTTTTTGAGAGAGTGTTTCAGTATGTCACCCTTGGTAGAGTGTTACGGTGTCAAAGTGCACAGCAACCTCAAACTCTTGGGCTCAAGTTATTTTTTCCTCAGCCTCCCAAGTAGTTGGGACCACAGATGCCTGCCACAAGGCCTGTCTTTTTTTTTTTTTTTAAATAGGCATGGGCTTAGTTCAAACCGACCAGGTCCCATGCATATGGCCAGCACCCTAACCACTGTAGTACTGGCACCCAGCCTTTTTTTTGAGAGTCTTACTTCCTTGCTCCCAGTAGAGTTCCATGGCATCATAGCTCACAGCAACCTCTAACTCGTGGGC
>NW_003852423.1:8376131-8406069 GCF_000181295.1 Otolemur garnettii | reverse complement strand
AGTTAGTCTCTCTTCATAAAAAGCAATAACAATTTGAGGACACTTCATATTTGCCTCTTTTGCCAGCACCAAATCTGCCTCATCTGAATCTTTCCTATTGTGAGGGAAAAAAAAAATCCAGTTAAAAATCTAAATTGTGTATGTCAACTCTCAACTGTTCATTTAAGAAATAACAATGCAATCAAAAGGTATTTAAGTACTTCAGGTGTGTGTGTGGGGGGATGTTAAATGTTAATTGTGGTTATGTTCCAATAAACTTAAGTTTTCTAAAACATGCTATAGTTTGCTAAAGCTTGTGTCATTATCAAAAGTAACCAGAATCATCTTTTCAGATTACTCTCCAGTTGATGAAAACTATTTATAAAACCTTTCATAGATAAATTTATAAAAATATCTATTCTTACTTTAAAATATAACACCTGCATACTTACCATTTCTTTTTCTTGAGACAGTCTTAAGCTGTCACCCTGGGCAGAGTGCTGTGGCGTCACAGCTCACAGCAACCTCTAAACTCTTGGGCTTAAGCGATTCTCTTGCCTCACCCTCCCAAGTAGCTGGGACAATAGGCGCCCGTCACAACACCTGGCTATTTTTGTTGTTGTTGTTGCAGTTGTTTAGTTGGCCCAGGCCGGGTTTGACCCTGCCAGCCTCAGTGTATTTCAGTGTATGTGGCTGGCGCCATAACCACTGTGCTACAGACGCCAAGCTGAGCATACTTACCACTTCATAAGAAACATTAATTCTCCACTGCTGTCTGTGGCACCAATTATTCTTTCAGGATCAAGACCTCTGGCAAAGCCTCTTGGTTTGTCAGCCTATTTAGAAGAGGATGATTGGTTACTTACAGGGTTTCATACAACAAACTAAGAACATTAACTTCTAATTTGATTTCATGATATACAGCTTTTGAATAAAAAGCTTCTAGCCAGGTGCAATGGCTCACACCTGTATTCCTACAACTGGGAGGCTGAGGCAGTAGCATTCCTCGAGTTTGAGATCAGCCTGAGCAAGAGTGAAACCCCATCTCTACTAAAAATAGAAAAAACATGCCTATAGTACTACTTGGACACTAAAGCAGGAGGATCACTTGAACTTCAGTTTGAAGTTGCTGTGAGCAAGGCTGATGCCATACCACTCTAGCCTGGGTAATAGACTCTGTCTTACAAATGACTAAATCAACAGCCCACATCTGTTACTATTAAAATGCATAGTAATTGGTCCAAAGTGGTGACTCATGCCTATAATCCTAGTACTCTGGGAGGCTGAGTGAGGTGGATCACACTTGAGCTCAGGAGTTCAAATCCAGCCTAGGCAAAAAGAGATCCTCTGCCTTTACTAAAAATAGGAAAAAACTAGGGCGGCGCCTGTGGCTCAGTGGTTAAGGTGCCGGACCCATATACCAAGGGTGGCCTGCTTCAAACCCGGGTGGCGCCTGTAGCTTAAGCGACTAAGATGCCAGACACATACACCAGAGCTGGTGGGTTTGAATCTGGCCCAGGTCTGCCAAACAATGACAACTACAACCAAAAAATAGCAGGTGTTGTGGCAAGTAGCTGTAGTCCCAGCTACTTGGGGGGAGGCTGAAGCAAGAAAATCCTTTAAGACTAGGAGTTTGAGGTTGCTGTGAGCTGTGACGCCACAGCACTCTACCCAGTGCTATAGCTTGAGGCTCTACCTCAAAACAAAAACAAAAACAAAACCTCAGATTAACCAGTATTACAACTAATCTGAATTATAGGAAACCTTAGAAAGTACTTAGTATAGGGCGGTGCCTGCGGCTCAAAGGAGTAAGGCACTGGCCCCATATACCTGAGGTGGTGAGTTCAGGCCCCAGCCAAAAACTGCAAAAAAAAAATAAGTACTTAGTATAAACCAATGGTTCTCAAAGTCAAGTCAGATAACCCCTGGGGGTCCCTGAGGCCTTATTTGGGAGTTCTGTATTGTTCCCTCTTTTTGTGTACCTGTGACTTTGAATTGTCTTCATACATCTCCACCAAAACAACATACCACAAGACTCAAACGTGTAATTAGAGCTGTCCTTCTGTTTAACCAGACATTGAAGAGGTTTGTAAAAATGTAAATTCCCACTCTTCTCAATTTTTTGTTTTGGAAAAGTTATTTTTCACAAAAGGTACGTAATGTGCTCCAAATTTTTATTATTCCTTTTTGTTTGAGACAGAGTCTCACTTTGTCGCCCTCAGTAGAATGCCGTGGCGTCAACTCACAGCAATCTCCAACTCTTGGGTTTAAGCAATTCTCTTCCCTTAGACTCCCAAATAGCTGGGACTACAAGCACTGCTGCAACGTCTGGCTCCGGTTATTTTTTTTATTGCAGTTGTCATTATTGTTTTAGCTGGCTTAGGTTGGGTTCGAACCCACCAGCCTCAGTGTATGCAGCTGGAGCTGTAACCACTGTGCTATGGGCGCTAAGCCTACTGTTTCTTAACTGAATACACATATATCACAGCTTGTTGCAACCTCAGACCCAAGTAATCCTCCTGCCTTAGCCTTCTATGCAGCTAAGACTACTGGCATATGCCATTACACTTGGCTAATTTTTTTGAGACAGAGTCTCACTTTGTTGCCCTCAGTAGAGTGCCATAGAATCATAGCTCATAGCAACCTCAAACTCTTGGGCTCAAGTTGATTCTCTTGTCTCAGCCTCCTGAGTACCTGGGACTACAGGCACCTGCCACAACACTTGGCTATTTCGAGAGATGGGGTCTCATCTGACTCAGGCTGGTCTCAAACCTGTGAGCTCAGGGAGTCCACCTGCCTCAGCCTCCCAAAGTGGTAGGATTACAGGTGTGAGCCACTGCACTTGGCCACACCTGGCTAATTTTTAAATTCTGTATAGAAATGAGGGTCTTGGTATATTGTCCAGGCAGGTCTCAAACGCCTGGCCTCAAGTAATCCTCCTATATTGGTTGCCTGAAGTATTGGAATCACAGGTATGAGCCACTGTACCTGGTCTGAAATTTGTTTATAAATCAGTATTAATAGTTATAACCCATAGGCTCTTTGGGACCCTCGAAAATTTTCTACAGTTAAAGGATTCCTGAGACCAAAGCTTAGGAACTGACTCAGGCTAGGTACAGTGGGGCTCATGCCTATCTATAATCCATGTACTCTTGGAGGGCAAGACGGCCAGGCTGTATGGGCTTAGGTGTTCAAGATCAAGCTCAGCAAGAACAAGACCCTGTCTCTAAAAATAGCCAGGACTGTGGCAGATGCCTGTAATCCCAGCTGCTATGGAGGCTGAGGCAAGAGGATCAACTGAGCCCAAAAGTTTCAGGTTGCTGTGAGCTATGTGATGCCACAGCAGTCTATTAAGGTGAGATTCTGTCACGAAGTGATCTGTCTCAAAAAAAAAGAAAGCAATTTTTATTATCAAGGATTATAAACTTCAAAGTACTGTTTAATACAAATATTGCAAGCAAAAGTATTTTCTGGTGGTAAATGTCATTAATGGATTAAAATCAGACGTACCATTTGGATTACTTTCACTACTACGTTGATCACAACAGAAGTTTTGGGATAGATTATTGTTATGGTCCATTGTTTTACTACTGAGAAACACAGTCAGATGGGCACGGTGGCTCTGTAATCCTAGCACCCTGGGAGGCTGAGGTAGGTGAACTGCCTTAGCTCTTGAGCTCACCAAAACAAACAAAATACCCCAGCTGGGCATTATGGTGGGCACCTGTAGTACCAGCTGTTTGGGAGGCTGAGGCAAGCAGATCAGAGAATCACTTGAGCGCAAGTTTAAGATTGCTGCTGAGTTAAGATGACATGGCACTCTACCCAGGGAAATAGAGTGAGACTCTGTCTCCATCCCCCAAGAAAGTGTTTGAATGTTCTAATCTTAATATTGTTTGTAATTAAAATTTCTAGCCTTGGATCACAAATGATTGGTTTGATTAGGGATTAAATCCATGAAACTATTAAAAATAACACTAGCACATTTTATTTATTTCTTGAGCTACAGCCTCACTTTTTCACCCTCAGTAGAGTACTGTGGCATCATAGATCACAGCAACCTCAAACTGTTGGGCTTAAGCTCAAGTGATTCTCTCGTCTCAGCCTCCTGAGTAGATGGGACTACAGGTGCCTGCTACAACACCCAGCGATGTTTCAGACACGGGGCTCACGTTTACTCAGGCTGGTCTCAAACCTGTGAGCTTAGGCAATCCACCTGCTTTGGCCTCCAGGAGTGCTAGGATTATAGATAGGAGCCCCTGGGGCCAGCAACACTGGCACATACACTTACTGTACAGTCACACAGTATAGTCTAAACCATGCATATCCTTTTTGCCCTACCCATTATCCATCAACCTTTTACAAAAAGATAGTCTGGTGAGTCATGTTTTATACTTACAGCATCTCTTTTCTTCTTTGATTTGCTATCATCCGATTCACTGTCAGATAAAGACTTTCTTTTTGTACCATCTTTTTCTTTACCAGCTTTTTGGGAATTAAGAAATGCTTCAATTAACTCTGGACAATCTAAATTTTCTTCAGGTTCCCAAGTATTATCAGCACTGTGTTCAGAGAAAGAAAAAGTCAATTCAATTAAATATGGTTCATCACCATCATCTGGATCCATTTAACAGATACTTGAAAAAAAAGTCCTGTGTACTGCAGTTACTAATCATTTCTTCCATTTCCTCCATGTTCTTTTGAGAATCTGCCTAGATTTCGTTCCTGTCTTTTCACAGCCCCAAGAGGGCAATCATTTTTACCTCTAAATTTAGTAAGCCTTATACCAACAATGTAATTGAAGCTATTATTTCCCCAAGTCCTACACACAACTACTTCATAATTTTTCTCAAAGAGTTTTTAAAAAATGCAGAACCCCAATTCCCACCCTAAAGTGATGTATCATATTATACCTAGAACTGGGAATCCAATACTGTTTTAAAACAATTGATTGTGAGGCATTCTCAAACGTTAGATGATTTCAATTTTTGCTGGGTACTCAAACTGGGAGATGACACAGAGCAAGGGTTGTAAACCAGAAGCCAACTCCAGCATTTTTATGGCCTGCAAACTAAAAATGTTTTCTTACATTTTTAAATGATTCAAAAAATATTTCAATATGAAAATTAAATAAATTTGAATTTCAGGGGCCCCAAATCAAGTGTTATTGAACACGTTCAGGCTCATTTATTTAACATATCTATCTGCGTTTGCACTACATCCACAGAGATATTGTAGAGGCAGAGACCTATGGCCCACAAAGCCTAGAATAATTACTATATAACACTTCAGGGAAAAAAAGATTTCTGACCCCTGACATGAGGCTGAGATGACCATTTCCATATATTTTTCAGAAGGAGTACAAAGAAAATGAGTATCAATTAACAAATATGAAAGACAGACCATCCTACACAGCAACTGCCTTAACGTTTTGTGTTCTGGTCCAGAAAGACTTTATACACTAGATAAAGTTAATCATCTGGGGGATACTGGGAAAGGTGTTAACACTGGCACTTATCAGGTTGGTCTGCTGATAGCCTAAGAGTCCAAAACCGGGAAATCTAAATTGGTGAAGGAGGGTGGAGGCAAGACTCTCTGTTCTGTGGTATTATGTTCTTTATAGCTTTCTACATCACCTAATATATTACACTACGCTGGGAAGTTCTCAATCATACTAGTGACCTTAAGTTTTCAGAGATGAGGAGTCCATTTCCAAATGTGTTGATGGGTACAACATAAAAAACTAGTAGATTTTAATGTCTCACGGGTTGAAAAAAATAGTCAACTGGGCGGGGCACCTGTGGCTCACTGGGTAGGGCACCGGCCCCATATACCAAGGGTGGTGGGTTCAAACCTGGCCCCGGCCAAACTGCAACAACAAATAGCTGGGCCTTGTGGCGTGTGCCTGTAGTCCCAGATACTTGGGAGGCAGAGGCAAGAGAATCGCCTAAGTGCAAGAGCTGGAGATTGCTCACTGCAACCTCCAACTCCTGGGCTCAAAAGATTCTCCTGCCTCTGCCTCCCAAGTAGCTGGGACAACAGGAACCTGCCAGAACACCAGGCTATTTTTTGGTTGCAGCCGTCATCGTTGTTTGGTGGGCTCCAGGCTGGATTCGAACCCATCAGCTCAGGTGTATGTGGCTGGCACCCCAGCAGCTTGAGCCACAGGCGCCAAGCCTCTATCCATTTTTAACTGTCACTGCCTATGGAGCTTTGCTCCCTGTTTTTGTTGTGTCAGGTAGAAAACTCAAAGGAGATTAGCATAATAAACAGGATTTAAGAACATAGAATTTCTCTATGCTTAAGTTATTTACAAGATAGCTAACACAAAGAATTAAGAGATCAATTCGTAAAAAGGAACACAAAGGACTAATGAGTTTCAAAAATTACTAGGTTCTACTTCTTAGTGATTAGGACATGATAAATTTATTTTTTTACAGTTTTCTTTTTCCTTGTCTACATCGTCTTAATTCAAATGTACTGCCTGAATGTCCCAGACGTACAACCCCCCCCCCTTTTCCCATTGGGTTTTAAAATAAAATCTGAACTTATAAAAATTAAACAGCAAAGCATTAAAATACAAAAAGCTTGTTTAAATCACTTCACAAAAGCATTAACTAATGATGTATCCCTTTTTTCTTTTTTTGAGACAGAGCCTCAAGCTGTTGCCCTGGGTAGAGTGCTGTGGCATCATAGCTCACAGCAACCTCCAAGTCTTGGGTTTAAGCAATTCTCTTGCCTTGGCCTCCCCCGTAACTGGAACTACAGGTGCCTGCTACAATGCCTGGCTACTTTTTGGTTGTAGTTGTCATTGTTGTTTGGTGGGCCTGGGCTGGATTTGAACCCTCCAGCTCAGGTGTATGTGGCTGGCACTTTAGCCACTTGAGCTACAGGCGCTGAGCCTTCTGTAACTAAAGACAAATTGAGTTAACATGAACACTAATTGTAAATAGACAGAGGGATACTGAACTGCCAAGGACATGATAAATTTAGTATGAGACCTAGATTACGAGTACTTCTATTTAAGACTGACTAGTCTATATTGTATAGCTTCAGTGTTTTCTAGTGCCTTCTGTATAGAGTGAAATGATGTAGATTAGATATTCCAATTGGCACAGTATCTAACTACATTAAAACATATTATATAGTAAATTACAATCACAATTAATGAATTTAACTTCCCAGGGTAATAAACTGCCCTTTAATTTGCTTCGTTTCAACTGTAGGCAAGGACTTGGCTCTTTTGTTGCCCTAGGTAGAGTGCCCTAACATCACAGCTCACAGCAACCTCAGAGACTCTTGGGCTCAAGTGATTCTTTTGTCCCAGCCTCCCTAAGTAGCTGGGACTACAGTGCCCACCACAATGCCTTGCTATTTTTAGAGACTGGTCCTTGCTCTGGCTCAGGCTGGTCTTAAACCTGTGAGCTCAGGCAATCCCCACCTGGGCCTTCTAGTGTGCTGGGATTATAGGCATGAGCCACCGCACTAGGCTAGAACTTGGCTCTTTTTATTGTTGTTTGTTTTTTGGCCAGGGCTGGGTTTGAACCCACCACCTCCGGCATATGGGGCCAGTGCCCTACTCCTTTGAGCTATAGGTGCCACCCAGAACTTGGCTCTTTTTAAATAGACTTCAAATAAAATACCTTAAAATTAAAAATGTCTTTATGTTTAAAGAGATTTCTAGGAAAAAAGAGCCAGGTAAAAACAAATTTTAAGCCATTTAGCTGCAGTTTAACATTTAATAAACAACCACTGAGGTATCTTACTCTGTAAATCCCTTCCACTTCAGGAAATACTCCACCTTCCCATTTACTACTCGTCGATCCAGAACTTTTTCCACCACAAATTCTTCAGGCTCTGCCTCTTCAACCTTTTTACTCTTTCCATTCTGCTTCTTTCCCATTTTTTGCTAAAACAAAACAAAAAGGAAGTTAAGAAATACATTCATCTTGAATTGAGTACATTTTAAAGGCCAAATTGCTCATATTGTTGTATTTAACACAAATTTTTAGTTCTATATCCAACAGTAAACATTTTCTGACAAGATAAAAATCAACAGACAATAAAATAATTCTTTATTTTGTTGGTTTAGCTCATACTTAAGATCCATCACCCTTCAGCAAAATGATATAATCAAATACACCAATGGAAAGTAAGTTACCTTTTCCCAGTCTTATCTCTGGGTAGTATATGAGACCAAGTATAGTATTCGCTCAATTCAACCACAGCAACAACCAAATATATACACAGTATTAAGAGCATACATAAGAGAGAGTAACTAGTATTTACAGACTTGTTAAAATTGTAGCCCCAAGACAGTTAAGACCCTCTTTCCCACCTCAAATATTGTTAGAAGACTGAATGATACAGAAGAAAAAATAACCACAGATTGAAAACATGGTTTGGAATTCTGATATCAACTGTAGGGTCAACCATGGGAAGTTAAAAAGGAAAATATTTTTTTTTATTATTATTATTTTTTAGAGACAGAGTTTTACTTTATCACCCTCGGTAGAGTGCCATAGGGTCCCAGCTCACAACAACCTCCAACTCCTGGGCTTAGGCGACTCTCTTGCCTCAGCCTTCGGAGTAGCTGGGACTACAGGCGCCTGCCACAATGCCTGACTATTTTTTTGTTGCAGTTTAGCCAGGCAGGGCCAGGTTCGAACCGACCACCCTTGGTATACAAGGGTGGTGCCCTACACAGAGCCACAGGTGCTGCCTCAAAATATTATTTTTCCATAACCTCTGTAGCTAATGACTACTCTGAATAAATCTATAATGCTATCATTTAAAGAGGCCAAAATGACAGGTGCATTTTAATTCTCTAACGTGGAAAAAAAATCCCTTTCCTGCTTTTTCAAGGAGTCTAAGCTGGTAGCCAAAAAAATTCACTTTAAACCAGATATATGCTCTTTTGCAATATGACACTATTTATGAAGAGACCAACACAACCAGCTATGTCCAATACTTACACAGATTCATTTCAGCAGGACTGAAAATGGCAAATTAAAAAAAACTTAAATGGCTAATCAGAAGACATTAAGGGGGGGAAATCCTTAATGCAATGAGCATTTTAAATACTTTTTATCTCAAAACAAGTAGTTTATATTTTGGGGGAGAGGAGACAGAGTCTCAAGCTGTGATCCTGGGTAGAGTGTCGTGGCATCATAACTCACAGCTTCCAATTCTTGGGCTCAAGTGATCCTCTTGTCTCAGTTTTTCTATTTTTTAGTAGAGACAGGGTCTTGCTTTCTGCTCAGGCTGGTCTCAAACCCGTGAGCTCAAGCAATCCACCCACCTCGGCTTCCCAGAGTGCTAGGATTACAAGGCGTGAGCCACCTTTCCTGGCCCCAAACAAATGGCTCATAAAAAAGAAAAATATCCCAGTCACCAAAGCTACACCACAAGCATATAAGCAGGTAAAGTAACAGCAATGACTCAAGACTACAAAAAGATAATTTCAGTCTATGAAAGCATACAGGAGTAAACACAGAAGAAAAAATCCCGAGGAATTGAAAAAAATGCAGCAAATACCTGATTTTGTTGGATACAATTTCCAAGTCAGGCCTTACTATTCTCTTAAGTCAAGATACTTGAGTAGTAAGTGGGCCTAGTCAAATAAATTTTTGCCTCTGGACACTAAGAATGATAGTGGGAGGAACAAAGAGAAATCGGAACAGATAAAATTTATTAGATACCAATCCTAACTAAAATACAAAACAGCTACTGTTTACAGAGGCAGGAAGCTAACAAAATAACAAGAATGTCAAAAATTAAAAGGATATAACGTTAAGATAAAACTTCTGAAGTGGTTAATCTGTGATCTTTTTCAATACAAGAAAATAGATACCAATAAACAGACATCAAAGCTTATCAAATTGCCTGCAAAAGTCTGTTTTTATGGGCCTGGCGCAGTGGCTCGCACCTGTAATCCCAGCAAGCTGCAAAGCCCAGGCAGGTGCATTGCCTGAGCACTGTTTGAGACCAGCCTGAGCAAAGGGAGACCCCATTTTGTACAAATAGAAAAACTAGCCAGGTATTGTGGTGGGTGCCTGTAGTCCCAGCTGCTTGGGAGGCTAAGGCAAGAGGATGGATCTCTTGAGCCCAAGAATTTGAGGTTGCTGTGAGCTATGACACCTCACCACTCAACTCCAGGGAAAGTGAGTGAGACTCTAAAAACAAATAAAGATTGGGCATGGTGGCTCAGGCCTGTAATCCTAGCACTCTGAGAGGCCAAGACAGTGGATTGCCTGAGCTCACAGGTTAGAGACCAGCCTGAGCCAAGAGAATCACTTGGGCCCAAGAGTTCGAGGTTGCTGTGAGCTATGATGTCACAGTACTCTACGGAGAATGACAGTAAAAACTCTGCCTCAAAAAATAAACTAACAGGAGCATGTTTGCTTTTTGCTCATCTGCCAAGGCTCATGGACAGCTAATTCCTTTCCCATCTAATACGTAAAGGAGAAGACAGGTAATAGTAAAGTCCGTCACCTACATTTTGGATTCATGTTATGGAATCTCCATTTTGAGAGCTGACAGAAAATGCTTTGTGCTTTTCCCATTGATGGCTTTTACCTATACATATATGGTATACGGGAATCATCTGTACCACAGCCTCACCACACAGGCTTTACATTTCATATTGCAATTGTTTTCCTGGGTATTTGATCTAGTATAAATCTAATGACAGCTCAAATTAAAAATCACCAACTTGCCCTTTTTAGTGTGCAACCAGAAGACAGAACACACAGACCACAAAACCATATACTTTGCTTTACTTAAGTATTCTCACCTCTATGTGCTCACGATTAACACCATGGGTCACCTTTATGGAACCTTAACTATGAATTTCGTGATTTTTATGTGAATATTCCAGTGTTCTTTTTTTCAACTTATAACCTGACATGTCTGTAGATATTTGTGTAACTTATTAAGCCTACGAACGTAAACTTTGGGTTTAAGAAACTTTTGGGAGAAAACACAACTAGTCCCTCAAGATCTGGTCTTCTTTCCTTCCTAGTCATATTTGTATTTTTGTTCCCTGGCCACTTAAAAAATTACTTATACCTTAAATTTAAGATTATCCCTATTTTAGTAAGCAATTTTAAAGTAGGGCAAAGTAACTAAAAGAATTTGCAAGATTCAATAACTTTTGCTCTGGTCTAGGGTGCACAAAGTAGCTATTCTCTAAACTGGGCATTAATGAAAAACTTGATTTCACTAGAATTCAGCAGATTTTAAAGGATATTATGCCAACCAACAAAGGCCTTACCCCTTTATGAAATATATTCTTTTCATGTTACACAAATTGGTTTATTTTTATTTAATGATAAAACAAAATCCAGATTGTGTTGTCTTCCTAAGATTAGTTTATTTTTCCTGAGTGTCACTTTGTCACCCTCGGTAGAGTGCCATGGCATCATAGCTCACAGCATCATCAAACTCTTGGGCTCAAGTAATTCTCTTGCCTCAGCCTCCCGGAGGAACTGGGACTAAAGGCACCTGCCCAAACGCTCATCTGTTTTTAGGGATGAGATGTGGCTCTGGCTCAGGCTGGTCTGCAACCTGTGAGCTCAGGCAATCCACCCACCTCAGCCTCCCATGGTGTTAGGATTACAGGCCTGAGCCACCCTGTACAGCCCCTTAGTTTTGGGTTATTTTTTTTGAGACAGAGCCTCAAGCTGTCACCCTAGGTAGAGTGCCGTGGCTTCACAGCTCACAGCAACCTCCAACTCCTGGGCTCAAGCGAGTCTTCTGACTCAGCCTCCCAAGGAGCTGGGACCACCGGCGCCCACAACACCCGGCTATTTTTTGGTTGCAGCCATCATTGTTGTTTTGGCAGGCCTGGGCTGGATTCAAACCTGCCACCTTAGGTGTATGCGGCTGGCGCCTTAGCCACTTGAGCCATAGGCACCGAGCCCTAAGATTAGTTTTAAGACACTGTTAAGCCAAATCAGTTAAGTATTTCAGTGTAATGTTTTCGATTTTTGTCCTTAATTCTCTTCTACATAATTCTGGGAGAGCTAGGAAAAGCACAGAGATAAATTTCTCAACCAGAGAGATGCAAAGTTATAATTTTTGGGGAAAAAAACTTGAGTTAAGTCCTTATATATTGTATGTTTTCATTAACTTACCAACGTAGTTTTATTGGAGGCCATTTTTTATTGCAGACTTGAAGAGCTATTACTAGAAAAATGCATGACAGTTAAAACGAAGTTTTCATGACATAAAAAAGGTAGCTAAATACAAGTTTTGTTTGGATTCCAACCCCCACTTAGATATCAGACGTTTCACACACGTCTATACAAACTAGAGAAGATGTGAACTTCTGCACAAACTATTAGTGACCACCGACTTAAACAGGCACATACTTTACTAAAAGGACCCTGAAACCTGAGACAGCTTTATATAGTGAGAAATGCTGGACAAACATTTTTTCCAATTTAAATCCCATTTATAAAATAAGGTAAATAATCAATTTCTTTAAAGAGGACAAACTTGTCGGTTCATAATTAGGAAGAATTACCCAAACAACTCACAACAGTAAACTACCATGAATTTTTTCTCTATACTTCTGAACGTCCAAAGATTCTCCAGTATAATCTTGACTTTACTTCTTTCAGAAACCTTTCCAATCAGTAAACGACTAAAGGGAAACACGAGACGTTCCAGTCCCATTTCCTGACACTCAGGCCCGTCCCGGCTTTAATGTTAGCGTCCTGAAGCCCCAGCGCTGGGCGCCCGCCCCCCACTGGGACTGCGGCCTCGTGGTCAGCTCATCCGCGGGGAGGAACAAAGGCCGCGGCGCCGGGCCGAAGGGCACTGCGCCACCGGACCGCGGCGGCCACGTAACGGAGCACACGCACAGCCTGGCACAGCGGGCCGCGCGCCGCCAGGCCTCATGGCTGCGGGGAGACGCAGCTCCCTTCCCAGAGGCCCTAGGCTCCGACACACCCCGCGTGGAGGAGGGGAGGGCGGCCCCTCATCCTGATCGCGGATGAGAGAAGAGGAAGAAAATGCGCTTTGTTTAGAAATAAGGCGCCTGTGGCCATAACCCTCTACCCTCTCAGGGACACTGCTGTCCACCCAGTATTATAGGTCCCCAGCCAGCACCAAGCCAGCCGCGACGCCTCCATTCTACCCTCCCCTCCTCCCTGCAGCTCCCAACGCAGGGTCCGGCAGAGGGGTGGGAAATGGGAAATAGGGGGGCCCCGGGGTGCATGTGGTGTTTTAAGCACCACTACCGAATGAGAGCTAGAGAGAAAGAAAAACACCGACTTCACCAGCTCCGAGCTGCTCCGGGTCGCGAATCTGCAGCGTCTTCGGCCCTGCGCGCCTTAAGCTGAAGCCACATCCGAGGGGGAGGGGGCGGCGGAGCTGCTCGCGGGGACGCCCGAGGGGGGGGGGAGGCACCGCCCACGCCGGGCGGCCGCGAGGGGCGGGGCGGAGGGCGCGCGCGCCTGGCGGGGGAGGGGCCGCGCGCCACGCCCGCTGGGAACGTGGGGCCGCGGGGGGTTGGGGGGGAAGGGCGGCGCCGACCACGGCACTTACCGTTCGCGGCGTGGCGCCGGGTGGTCGGCCGAGGGGAGGGAACGGGGAGGGGCGAGGACCGTGACCGGAGTCTTCTCTACCGATGTTTTTCTGCTATCCAGCGGCAGCTGGAGGCGCCAAAACCCGACTCCGCCCACTTCCTTGCCCCTGGGGTTGGGAACCTCCAAACGCTAAAGGAGTGGGAATTGGGAGTTAAAAACGTGTGCCCTTCCTCGGGTCACTCGCTGGAAACACCTCTCCCGACCCCGAACGGTCAGCCCCCAAAGGCAAGCGTTAGGTCGGCGCAGCGTTAACAATAATTTGCTGACTAGAAAGCGTTTTGAGTGTTTCCGGAAGGGGCTGAGTTAGTCCTGTGCGGGGGAGGAAAACGAAGGGGGAAGATTTTTGTGGCGGGAGAACCGAGACGACAATCAACGGCGTAGTTGCAGGGACCACCTCCCTGACTGAGGGGGCTGGACCTCCAGGCCGCAGATTAAGCTCCGCCCGTCAGCGTTAATTTCAAACTGCGCGACCGTTTCTTACCTGCCCTGCGCTGAGGCGGGGGGCTGGACCTAATTCTGGGAGGGAGTAACACGCAAGCCTCGAGCCTTCCGCAATTCACTAACCCCATTTACGCAAGTGACGTCAAGCGCTGTCTCCGGCCGCGAGTGGGGGAGGGGTACGTGGTTGGCGTAAGGAGGGGGAAGAGCGTTCCCGCCATTGGCGGCGGTTAGGGCGTTTACGCAACGGCCTGACGTAGGAAAGACGCGTTAGTCGGGGGGAAGGTTCTAGAAAAGCGGCGGCAGCGGCCCTAGCGGCAGTAGCAGCAGCGCCGGGTCCCGTGTGGAGGTGCTCCTAGCGGTGTTGTTTCTCGAGCAGTGGCAGTTTTCACTACAACGCCAGGACGAGTCCGGCTCGCGTTCGTCCGCGGAGATCTCTCTCATCTCGCTCGGCTGCGGGAAATCGGGCTGAAGCGACTGAGTCCGCGATGGAGGTAACGGGTTTGAAATCAATGAGTTATTGGAAAGGGCATGGCGAGGCCGTTGGCGCCTCGGTGGTAGTCGGCCAGCTGTCTCCGCGGGAGAGCGGCAGGCAATCGGGCCGCTTCAGTAGCGGTTATTCTCGAGAGGGGTCGATAGCGGAGTTGTTTTCGAGAGGGGTCGGTAGCGGAGGCCTGATTGTACGAACTCCTTCCCCACCCTCAGCCTCCCGTCGCCATTTCCCTTTACTGGGGGGGTGGGGGATGGGAACTTTCACATGGCGGACGCAGCCCTCTTCAGTAAAAGTGGGGCGCGGAGGCGGGAATCCTCATTCCCTTTGTAAAGCACGTTGGTTTGGAGGCCCCGGCGTCTCGGCGTTGGGCGTTTCGGCGGGCATGGGGTCCTCGTGAGCGAGTCTGCGGAGCTTCCCTTCCCCCTCCCGGGAACCGGATTTGGCGTCCGCCATTTTCATGTCTCTCCTCTTTCGCAGCGTTTTTCTTTTAACTGTCTCAGTTTTACTAGTTTGATTCCTGTATCAAAGCTTAGGCGCGGTTAACTATTTTTCTTCCTTTTCGGGCTGTTTTCATATCGTTTCGAGGTGGATTTGGCGTGTTTTGTGAGGTTGGATGTTTTAGAGTCCTGCGCACTTCATTAAAGGCGCTCTGCCTTCCCCTCGATGAAATGGCGCCATTGCGTTCAGAAGCCACACAGAAGAGCGGGCGGGGGGGGGGGCGGTTCTCCAGGGCTTGCAGCCACGGTTTAAGACGAGGTATTACAACCTAGGGCGTTGGGCCGCTTTTGATGCGAGCCATATTGTAAAGAAACCATTTTAAGTTTCCCGACTCTTTTCCTTGCGTAACGGTTTTAACTGGATCTGCGATGTTTAAAAGGGTAACTGAATCGCAGGAAGCTCGAAATAAAAAACTCAAGATCGTACCAATTACTAGGGTAGCGGTGAGGAAGGAGTTTTTTTTTAAGCGAGAGGGGTATTTTAGAATCCATTATTGCTTTGAAGGATTCTATTTAAACTGTAAAAGTTCGTGTTTTAAGAAGTATTTTTGCTGGTCAGTTTTTAGTGTTCGCTGGGTAAAACCGTAGATCTTTTGTAGATGAACTTTGCAGGGGATTACAGGAATGTTTACCCTTAGTTGTACTGTGACTAAAACAGTTCAGTCCCTTAATGCGTGTTTATTTATGTACAAAATTGTAAGATCTGGCCCACTATGTTTTTGAAATTTGTCATTTGCTTTTCTTATTTGTGTTTGCAATCATGATTAATCACTATATTGATAAACATAAGGGCTCAAGCGAAGGGGGTCTATCTGGTAACTTACTTTGACCCTAAGCACGTTTATACAATAACATTGCTTATAATCGATAGTGGACATCGGGTAAGTTCGGAAAAAAAATGTGAGGTAAGTAATGAGTTTTTGCTTTTACTGATTTGTAAGACTTGTAGATGTACATTTTCTCTCTAATTTATTTGGGTTTGGGGAAACGTCTCGTATACTGATATTTAGAATTAAAAAAAAAAAAGCCGGAAAGTCCAGTTATCAATCTTGCTTTATAACCACTTGAAAAAGACTTGATAATTTCAGTTTTTCTTTTGAAATTTTCAGAATCCTGAAATCTTAACTATGCAGGAAAAAAATCTGACTGAATTGGTTCCTACCACTATATAGTTAGGCAGTTGGGAGAACCCCCATATTGTGGGTTGAGCAGTAGTACTGCTTGCTGGGAACAAAATTGAAAATTCTTGGATTCAGAATTACATGTGACCTTTTTCGTTGCATTGTGCATTCATAGCTGGGGTCCTAGATGTCAATTACATATTCTAGTTTATGGATTTTTAATTTTTTAAACCTAACTACCTTATTAGGTAATTACCTACTTGGCTCATTTTTTAATTCAAAATGAAGGGCTGTTAAGTGCAGCATATTTGCTTGCTGTTTTGCAGATAATAAAAAATTTTAGCTCAAATTTTTTTCCTGTGTAAAATGTGAGACATTTGTGCTGTTACCAGATGGCCGCTTAAGTTCACTAAGACTAAGCTTTCAATGTATTTAATGAGTTGATTATCTTTAATGAATTTACTTCAGGTCAATGTACTGCATTTCAGTGTACATAGGGTTGTTAGCTGGGTAGTGATTCAGATTGTACTGTGACATTAAGTGCCCAACAAAGAATCAGTATGCTAAGTTTCATAAACTTTTAGGTATTGCTGGTCATAAAATTTAATTTTGGGGGTTAGAAGAAGCTGTTTTTAAGGTACTTTGTACATATCTTGAATGTTTAGTTTTTTTAGGAGTCATTACAGAGAAACTTAAATCACATTTAATAGTTTTGGTCGAGAATTTAAAATCGCCACCAGAGGGGGCAGTTAAGGATAAAGAAATGTGTTACTTTTCAGATAATGAATTCTGAAATAAATGGTAGACTTTGGGTCTTAAGGAATCAAGAGTTATTTTTTATATTTAACACAAGCTGAATTGGATTAAAAAGCTAACAACTATGTTTTTAGGTATTGAGTGAAAAGGTTTATTAGAATTTTTTTAGTAACCCTGCAGTGACCACAGGACAGATAGGTTCCATCAGAAAGTTTTTTTAAATCAAGTGGTAGTAAATTTGTTGAAGATAATTTAATGTCAAGTAGACTTAGATCAAGCATTAATGATTTTGAAACTTGTATAGTTCAGCTGAAGCAATTTTTTTTTTTTTTGGTGTAACACAAATATGCAGTTTAACATATGGTTTAAATTTGATGTAAGTTTTTTTTTTCCCCCCCAGAAAACTTTAGAAACTGTTCCTTTGGAGAGGAAAAAGGTACTCTGCCAGCAGGTCACCTCATATTTAAGAATTTAATTTCCTGCATACAAAGAGAAAATGTAAATAAAAATTGAAATGGTGTTTTCCTTTGCAGAGAGAAAAGGAACAGTTCCGTAAACTCTTTATTGGTGGCTTAAGCTTTGAAACCACAGAAGAAAGTTTGAGAAACTACTACGAGCAATGGGGCAAACTTACAGACTGTGTGGTACGTAAATTATGGAATTTTGAATGTACTATTTTTTAGCTTTGTCTTCATTGAATAATGCAGAAAGTAAAGCTTGTGCTGCTTATAAAACTATTGTAGTTGCTATTCCAATTTATAACAATGAGATCATTTCCTAAAGTTTACTTCTTGGTTTTAAAGGTAATGAGAGATCCTGCAAGCAAAAGATCAAGAGGATTTGGTTTTGTAACTTTCTCATCCATGGCTGAGGTTGATGCTGCCATGGCTGCAAGACCTCATTCAATTGATGGGAGAGTGGTTGAGCCAAAACGTGCTGTAGCAAGAGAGGTAAGCAGAAATAACTTCGTGGTGCAGTCATACATGGGGGGAGATGCTGTCATGTGAGAGATGAGTAATTTTTGAAAGGATTTCGTTTTCTTAAAAGTGGTTTGGAGTTTCTTTTCTTTTACCTCCTTGAAGTAACTTATTTTTCAAAAGACTTTCGAAGCTATCCCTTTAATTGGTATTTTATCATAAGGTGATTATAAGCCATCTGTGGTGCAAACGTGGTGTTCTTTTAATCATACTTGAAGGATTTTCTGTCACGATGACTTTCTTTTCCCCTACTATTCTAGGAGTCTGGAAAACCAGGGGCTCATGTAACTGTGAAGAAACTGTTTGTTGGTGGAATTAAAGAAGATACTGAGGAGCATCACCTTAGAGATTACTTTGAGGAGTATGGAAAAATTGATACCATTGAGATAATTACCGATAGGCAGTCTGGAAAGAAAAGAGGCTTTGGCTTTGTTACTTTTGATGACCATGATCCTGTGGATAAAATCGTATGTAAGTGTCTATAGGTGCTATGTTGGTAGATGATTTAACATGCATTACGTTTTGGGCATGTGAACATCTATAACTTCATTAAAAGATGAACTTTTTAGGTTGCTTTACTATTACACTATGGAATTAATGGAGTCTTTTTCCCCCCATTCTAGTGCAGAAATACCATACCATCAACGGTCATAATGCAGAAGTAAGAAAGGCTTTGTCTAGACAAGAAATGCAGGAAGTTCAGAGTTCTAGGAGTGGAAGAGGAGGTAACTTCATTAATTGGTTTTTCTTTCTTTTCATTTGTGGAAGTGCTTCCTGCTAACCGGGGCATTTATTGTAGGCAACTTTGGTTTTGGAGATTCACGTGGTGGTGGTGGAAATTTTGGACCAGGACCAGGAAGTAACTTTAGAGGAGGATCTGGTAAGTTCAGGTTCTAAGTGTTGAAGGCTGATAATGAGTATGCACGATTAAAAATCTTACGAGTTCTCAGAATTAGGAGATCAACCTAAATTAAAAGTTGTCTCTGAGACTATTTTGGTTATAAACTTGAGAATTTCCAGCGTGGATAGACAAAGACGTAAAAAGTGTGCTTACCTGAATTATTAATTGCCAAGAAGAAGAACTTCAGCCTGTCCATTGTCATTACTATGTACAAATGAATGGAATTTCTTAAATTGAGGCTTGCCCAGTCTAAGCTGAAAAGCAGTTGATCTTAATATAAGATTTAATTACTTGTTTTTATTTTTAGGCATGAACTAGTAAAAATACCAGTGTGTTTCCACCTAAGGTTCTCAGTTCTCTGAGGGATACTACTGATAGGGGGACTGTAGAAGGAATGAGTTAAAGATTGAGTAGGTGGGCAGGTTATAATCATTTGTTTTGGCCCCTCACAGATGGATATGGAAGTGGACGTGGATTTGGGGATGGCTATAATGGGTATGGAGGAGGACCTGGAGGTCAGTTTCTTTAATTTGATCTATGTGACTCTAAACTGCATCGTGTATGTTTGTTTATACATCAACTTAAATCTATATTTTGCCATTTGGCTTAGGTAATAGTGGTTCGGTTATTTGGCTTTTCCTTTATAATTTGCATCTTTCTTAGTTTTGTCGCTTTTAAAGAATATAGTGCAAAATCATGGGTGAAATTAAAATGAGAATTTGAAGGTGCTGTCATATTACATAATTGTTCATCAAACAAACAAATTGGACCAAAATGTGATACTTTATGCATTTTGCTTTTTTGGGAAAAGTACGGACTTTAGGAGTTGAGAGCACCCCATGAAGGGAAGTACATGTAAGAGCAGTTGTTGTCCTGGCACTTAAATAGATGATAGGTCCCCTCCTCTTAGGCTAAAAGAACCTAAGGAATATTCTCAAAATAAATACGTAAGTGTGCTTGCTTCCTGGCTCCAGATAAGGTTGTGAGCCACTGTTACACATCAAGCGATAGCTTTAATTGTAATGTATAGTATACATTTCTTTGGCGTACAGGAAAGGTATGTTTCTGACAGGTTTCGTAAAAGAGACATATTACAACTAAGCTGCAGACATCCCTGGTTTTGCTACTCATTAGGCATGACTTAAATTATGCATCTCTTACTTGGAAAATGAATTTTGAATTTAAAATTTAAATGTTAAATTATCACTTGTAAATAATTTGAGACTTAAAGTTTTGAGGAGGGTTTTTTTTTTTTTAAGGCTCTAGATTAAGAATAAACTTGATTTACATGAAAGCTTGCTAATTTTTGGTCCTCTCTTCATCGTTATGCTAGAGTGGGTAGGTTAGTGAGTGTTCTGTTCAGGAAAAGAGACAAGATTATCCATAGGGAAGTATGAATTGGGAACTTAATCTTTGGTACAAAAAGTTACTGTTCTGGTTTCTCCTTAGCCCATACTGCTAATCTTCATAATTCTTACCCAAAATGTGCATGTATTTCAACATACCTTCAAGGGATCAGTATCTTCAGTTTTAGGGGAAAGCTGTGGTAGTACAGGTATTTCAGTCTCTATAAATGGTCTATCCAGTTGGCTAAGGATAGGCACTCAGCCCCCAAATATTTGCCAAAAATAGGTACTCAGCCCTTATGAGACTTACGGAGGGACTATTTTATTTGTAATAAAATGTATTTTTGAAAGTTAGAAATGGGTGTGATAAGACAATTCAAATGGAATTGAAAATATTAAGTAATCACTTAAAGGCTTATTTTATAATAGGTGGCAATTTTGGAGGTAGCCCTGGTTATGGAGGAGGAAGAGGAGGATATGGTGGTGGAGGACCTGGATATGGCAACCAGGGTGGGGGCTACGGAGGTGGTTATGACAACTATGGAGGAGGTAATAAATTCACCTGCAATTTTTGTGGGAATTTGGAGTGGAATTAATGGCCTATAACATTTGATTTTTCATTTCACTGTTGTCATTAGATGCCTTTAAGAATTATAGATAGGTGTTATGCATATATTCTGATTTGTTTTTGTTCTAACACTCAGCATGTATTTAGTTGCTTAATGTTTTGATTGTCTTCTGAGGTCCATTATGCTGTCACTCTCTTTTTTTACAGGAAATTATGGAAGTGGAAATTACAATGATTTTGGAAATTATAACCAGCAACCTTCTAACTATGGTCCAATGAAGAGTGGAAACTTTGGTGGTAGCAGGAACATGGGTGGACCATATGGTGGAGGTAATTAATAACTAAAAATTGAAATATTTCAGATTTTTGTGTGATTAGATGATTAGTCTTCATGACTTTTAAGTCAGGCATACTAAGTATATTTGGGTAATTCTCCCTTTAAATGTATATAACTTGAAAGACATTTTCCAAAGCGAGATCTCCACAGAAGTACATCAGTCAGCACATGGTTTTTAACATCACATTCAGGATGGGTGGTGGATGTGAAATACTTGGATTGCAGGAGGTAGTTTAGGTATGGTGGGGGTTCTGTTTTCTTTGCCCTTGAATAATTCTTGAGAAAGGTAAAATTAAGCATGTTGCAGGTGGTATAAATTGGCTATTAATACACCACCAGCATCTTTGAAAGTTAAATAGTATGCATTTATTTAAATTAGTTCAGGTTAATTTTAAGAATGTTTTTAGTAGGACTGGAGAGACATTCTGCATTTTGTGTTTGTGATTTGTAAAAATTTAAATGGTGGTGAGAGGACCCATTAAGACTTGAGGAACAAATGTCTTTATGATGGGTAATTTCTTTCCCAAGTAATTTGGCTCACTGGGGCTCAAGGTTATGATCTGCTTGTTTTAAAGACAGGATGGATATAAATAGAGTCCGCTGTAGTATTATCAGAAGTTATAGTAACCTTGCTTTCTCTTTGCTGTTTCGATCATTCCAGGAAACTATGGTCCAGGAGGCAGTGGAGGAAGTGGGGGTTATGGTGGGAGGAGCCGATATTGAGCTTCTTCCAATTTGCCATGGGTAAGTAGCTTTTGAGTTTTACAATATTATTGTCTTGGGAGACCTAGCTGCAGGAGTAAAAGCTTTTTAGGATCATGTTATCTTTCCTTAAAATCTGGTTAGATGGATAATTTCATAACCTATTTTTTTTTTACTCTTTACTTCTGTTGAAACAGGCTTCACTGTATAAATAGGAGAGGATGAGAGCCCAGAGGTAACAGAACAGCTTCAGGTTATCGAAATAACAATGTTAAGGAAACTCTTATCTCAGTCATGCATAAATATGCAGTGATATGGCAGAAGACACCAGAGCAGATGCAGAGAGCCATTTTGTGAATGGATTGGATTATTTAATAACATTACCTTACTGTGGAGGAAGGATTGTAAAAATATGCCTTTGAGACAGTTTCTTAGCTTTTTAATTGTTGTTTCTTTCTAGTGGTCTTTGTAAGAGTGTAGAAGCATTCCTTCTTTGATAATGTTAAATTTGTAAGTTTCAGGTGACATGTGAAACCTTTTTTAAGATTTTTCTCAAAGTTTTGAAAAGCTATTAGCCAGGATCATGGTGTAATAAGACATAACGTTTTCCTTTAAAAAAATTTAAGTGCGTGTGTAGAGTTAAGAAGCTGTTGTACATTTATGATTTAATAAAATAATTCTAAAGGAAATTGTGTAATTATAGACTTTTTATTTTAAATAAGTTAAGGAGTGGGTAGTATAATTAAGGTCCGTTGCAAAGCTGTTGTATATTTATTTGTGTAAGATAAATGCTGGTCAGATATAAGTGTGTTGTCTGCAATTCATCAGGATTAAATTATGTAGATAACTTAAGGGATATCTCTGCAAGGAGAAACACCTTTTTAGATCTTTTAGATGCTGCTTCTTCAATGCAAGGAAAGGAAATAACCCCAGCGAGGTACTCTTCAGGGACACAGGTCTAGTACAAGAGAACTCTTGACGGCTACTAAATTCAGCCAGTCTTAAAAAACTGCGCTGTTTCTACAAAGCTTTAACTACAGTAGTTTATAAGGATGCCAACGAAAGCTGAGGGTGTAGAGCAAAATAGTTCTAAGCTTCAGTTAAACTTCTTTAGGTAAGATCTTATTTACTTTTCCTTTCTTAATTTTCCTCCCTAAAAGATAAACTAATACTACTCTCCAATGGTCTTTCAGTATAGTGGTTCTTATGTAGTTTAACATAGCTATAAATTGAGTTTAACAATTTATAAACTCAAGAGAATAATTTTTTTAAACCCTGTTTTCCAATCTGTCATTTACTTAAATTATTTTGGTTGTTTTTCCCCTTTTTTCCTTCTTTTCCTACCCCCTTCCCCTCCATGAAGATTCAGGTGCTTAACATATCATTTTTTTCCCTGCTGGAATTTAGCATTGATAAGAGCCATGGACAAGTATATTCTGCTGCTACAAAGACTGTAAAGTGCTTCATTTCAACAGCTGAGGCAAGCCAAGTGATCATTAATAAAGCTTTTCTTGGTTCCTTCAGTGGTGTTGGTAGTAAAATGGTAGGTAAAAGTTAGGCTGCAAGTTCAATAAATCATGAGATTTCCCATCATTACACCCTTGTGTATTCACGTTTCTTGGATCAAGCATTTGAGTGTATTTAGGGGTTTTATTAAAATAAAGACATTTGTTCTATTTATGGTTCTAGCTTTACCTACTTAACACAAGGCTGAAAAGAGAAGGTAGGGGCAAATGGTTGAATCTGTCTACTTCCAGATAAGTTTGAGTAGTGTCTGTCTACATTATATAGTTGGGTTTAGGTGTGGTAATTCTTACCCAGTATCTTACCCTGAAGAAAGATGTAGGTTGGCTGCTGAAGTTTGTCTCTTAGGTATTCACTGGAGTTTGATTGCCTGGCTTTATTGCCTTTTCAGGAATGTGATAATCAGGGCTTATTCTACTATATGCACCAGTGAATCTTCTTTGATCCTAAGACCACCACTGAAGTTATTTAGGTTCTTTGGACAAACATGATAAACTTCTTCAGATACTTTTTTTTTCCTTTGGCAGGAAGGTGTCTTGCTGCAGGTAACTAATGAAGAAGTGGTCAACCACAGAGTCTTCAAGAAATAAGAAATTCTGTACCATCTGAAAGTAGTTCTTGTTGGTGCCTTCATTTAAAAAGCACTTTTAAGTCTAAAAGGGAAATGTTTTCTGATAAAACAAATTTCATTTAGTTCAGGTTCTTGATATAAAACAAAATGAGTGTTGTATGTAAAACGATGACATCAAATCGGCTAGAGAGATAAATGTATCATGTTTTAAGTTAGGTTTTGTGAGTAGATAGATAAAAATTCTATTTTAAATATGAAGTTTATAAAATAAATACTTTTGTATCTAAATACTTGGTGTAATGTTTACACATCATATGTGTGAATCTTGTTCTATGAACATACAATTGTCTATAAAAGATCGCCATCCCCTAAATTTTTAAAGCAATTTTGCAAATCTATACATATTTATATTTTCTTTCAATATTAATAGACAAATGAGAAGAGCATTGTGGACATTATTGGCTGTCCCTAATAAAATGCTATTCTTTATGCACTGTATATTTCAGCGTTTGAATACTGCTACAGTTTTCTGGCTTTTACCCTGTTTGTTTTAAATATTGCTGGTGGCATTTTGAAATTAAATTAACCAGGTAGAGTGTTCGAAAGTAACTGGCTGTGGGAATCATTACAGCTTAAAATTTCATAGTAGTTTGTCTACTGTCAGTTTGGTTGTGTTTTACAATTAACAAATGGTTGAACTTTTTGGATAAAATTGGATGGGGCCATACCTAGTTGGACATTTAAACCAGAAAATAACAAGTGCAAAGTTAAATTATTTTGATTAGTTTATTTTAATAATGAGATATTTCACAGGTAAGTCAAACTAATGGCCAGTAAGTATTGTGAGCTGTATTTTTTGAAATAATAGTTTGCATCCATTATTGACTATTAACATATGCATGAGAATACTTCACATTTATTAGGAAAACTTCTGAAGGATTAAAAAAAAGTCTACCTCTGCATAGAAATTGAACTTTGAAGAAATATATCAATAAGTTGATGTAGCACCTCAAGTACCCAAACTAGCAAGGGAATATTACAAATTACAGGGAAAGAATAAATAATGCACAATAGGGTGAAATGAACTGGTGTTATGAGGATAATGGGTTTACTAGGTATTGTTATTAAAACGTTTCCTGTACATTTATCTCTTTGTTTAGTAATTGAAATTTAAGGTATTCTTGTGAAACTTGAAAGAAAACATATTGGTACAAAGCACATACCTCCAATACTGAAAAAGAACTTTAGGGCAAACATTTTCAGTAGATGTCACCATTTGGGAACAAGTTCTTAATGTGTGTGATTCTGGCTAAAGATCAAGGTTGCAGTCAGAAAAGACTTTGGACAGTGAACATCTAAGATGACTAACAGGAATGATTTTAAAACAAATGCTGGATGTTAACCTTTTCTCAGTGAACAATTTGAGAAACAAGGAAAAATTGGCAAATAAGGCCACACTTTACCAAATAACTGGTTTATCGTGGTTATGCTGTGTTGGAGGGTTCCACTCGCATGGTTTTTGAAGCTGGCTACTGTACTGCACTCGAGGTGTACCTTGGTTTTTATGAATTTCTATGAAACTGGGTTTTTCACCAAGGTTTTTGATAGCTGTGAATGAAGCCAAATTTGGTTGGTCTAAGTATCTAATCATGACCTAAATATTTCAGGTATACTTCAAGCTTTTAGAATGAAAGAATTAAGTTTCAGTTCATTACTGATGATGGTAGTTGTTGTAAAGTGCAGGAATGTTTTTGTGGAAGGTAGAGAGTAATCTTACAAAAACATATGTGGTTCAATTTTATTTAACATCACAAACTTAGGGTTTGGAAAGTAAGGTATCCAAATGGTTCGTATGACCCATGCTACTTGACACAAGGTAGTACTGCAATTTAACAGTGGTTAGCTATATTTGTTGGCCTGGAGCCACTTAGCAGGTAAGTGGATTACCAGAGAATATTTGAAGATGGGATGGGCAAAGGCTGGCTGATGCAACTACTTAAAATCAGATGTAAGAAAGGTGTTAGGTTCTCAAATAGATCCATAGCCCAACATGTGCTTAAGGCCACTGCCAAACTTGAAGATCTATTTCACAGGAGTCAAGTATCCAGATGACTTTGTTCATGGTAGTTAATGGCATGCACATAATTAACCTGGACTTTTATCTCCGTTATAAGCCACTTAAAACCATTCATTGACTGCCATTAGAGGAAATGAGGGTTTTGTCTATGTTGTGGGGAGGTTCTACCATGTTTCACTTTAATTTTTCAATTGTAGTGGAATGAATACCAATTTTCTAAATTAGGAAAGACATTTATATTGGGATCTCTTTCAAATAAAGGAGAGATTGGAGCTAATCGCTGAATTCGGGGGGGGGGGGGGCTCAAGTAAACAGGACTGGCACGAAGTTGTTGAGCTTTTTTTCACCATCAAGCTGTTGGCTATTTTGACTACAGAGTCAACCATTGGGTTTCAGTGAAGTCTTTTTTGAGACAGTTTAACTATGTGGTTTCTCCAGCAGTGATCTCACAGCCACCTCCCAACTCTTGGGCTTAAGCAATTTTTCTGCCTTGGCCTCCCAAGTAGCTGGGCCTACAGGTTCCTGCCACAATGCCCCTGACCCTACAGGCACTGAGCCTCACTTTTAAGCCTTACAAATCAGTCCATGGTATGTGTGGGTGTGACATAACTTAGTGATCGGGCAAGTGGTGGAAGTGGTTATTAAAACAATGGGTTAACTACAGTCCCTTGGTATCTGGGGATACTGGTTCCAGGCTCCGCACATAACTTACATCAATATCTTAAAATTTTAGTTTGAATTTCAGTCCCTAAACATTTCCCAGCTTTATTTTTTTCTTCCCTCCTCAGGTTTGAAAAGAACAGTGACAAGCAGTATGAGTAGCAGAGAAATTGATATTGTAGGATTCTTAAATTTTAAGCTTAAATTTGTTTTAATGTGCCTCACAGTTGCAATACAATCAAGTTTTGGATCTACTGAAAACCTATTAATAGCTAGGAAGATCTAGGGCTTGGAAGAAATGGCTATACCCAGCTTAAAATGGAAAAAGAATGTTAAGGTGCAAGACTATGAAAGCTGTATATCCATAACCCACGGCAGTACTTCTCATGGTTTCTGATAAAATCGTAAACCAAGTCAATGGTGGTACAGCAGGGACATCATCTGAAAACCTTTGTAAAAATATGGGTATTAATTAGACTACCATGTTAAAATCTTATGTGGGAGGTCTTTGCTATCTTAAGAAAATGCACAGTTTCCTGTTAATATTCAAATTTCTGAAATGGTTTGGTGAGATTTCAGTATTTTAGGCTGTGAGCCTAGCCCTATAGCTGGCCAAGGACTTAATGGGTTTAATAATACCCAAGGAGTTCTGGTTATGCAGGCAGGCAGCTCCATTATACCTGTGGAATTACAGGGAAGGAGGGAGGTCTGTGGCCTAAGCTGCCAACCACTATGGCTTTGCACCATTCCCCTCTCCCAGCCCTGCATTAAAGCCTAATACAACCTAATGCTGCAGCCCTTTAATATAGTTCCTGTGTGTTGTCACTCTCAGGTTGAGAACAGCTGGTTTAGACTTGGCTGGTCTTTTGGGAGGGGGGGGTGACATGTAAGTCTTCACTTTGTCACCCTCAGAAGTGTGGTGTCATAGCTCACAGCAACCTCAAAATTCTTGCCTCCCTCAGCCTCCTGTGTAGGTGAAACTAGAGACACCACAATGCCCAGTTAGTCTCTAGAACACCTGAGTTCAAGCACTCCACCAGCCTTGGCCTCCCATTTTTACTTTTTATTTTGTATAGTATGTGTTAAGTCAAAGGGCATTTGCCATAATGTTGACATCCATCTGACCTGAGTCTAATTTATCTGTATAAGTTCAAATTTTCACTGTGCTGCCCTATTTGTTAGTCACTAATCCTGAAGGTGGATAGTTTGGGAGGAAAATAAATTTGCTTGGAACTTCTGTATAAAAGGGAAAATTTAACACATTCAAGTTTATTTCCACAGAGTTAAATTACTCATAAAAGTTAAAAATAGCCTTTGAAAACTTCACTATAGTACTAACAGTGGAAATAAGGCTATTTTGCATTTTAAGTCATAGGAAACAAATACATCTTAAAACAGATCCCCTGTTCTTTTTGAAGTGACCTCATTTTTAAAAAATTGGCTCCAAAGTGAATGCTAAGTCATACCAGGTTTTCATATTATCCTATTCTTTGAACCAAAACTTTATGAATCTTAATAGGATTTCATGAAAAGTGGTTTCCCCTAAATTCCTCACAAGTACGATCTCAGAGTCCAAAATATTTATCTATGTAAACTTCAAAACAGCCTTAACTGAGCACTTCAAGTAGCAGTACTTAATGTTGATTACAATGGTTTGTGATCCAGATGAGCAGTTTCTTAACAGTAGTACTTTGTCCACATAAGGGAGTCCATCTTCAGTTTCTTCTTTCACTTTTTCTCTTTCCTTTTTGGTTTTCCTTTCTGTGGCCTGAGGGCACCAGTTCTTTGGGTACAATCAAAACACTTCCATCATGGCTGCACTGAAGTGCATATTGGTTTGGATTAACTGGCCTACCTTGCTCATCTCTTAACCTACTGAAAATATCATGATAAAGGATATGCAGTTTTTGTTTCATTATGTTAACAGCTTTGTTACATTGGGCTTGCTCTCTCTTAAGGGTTTCCTTCTTTGCTTGCAAATTACATACGTCATCTTCTAGATTCAAAATTATGTCTAATTTGCGTTTACGACAGTTCTGAGCAGCCACTTTATTTTTCCCTCTTCGTCTGATATCACGGATGAGTGAGACTTGTAAGTCTGTCAGATAGTGCCTACTTAACATGCTGTTGAAAGAATCAACAGGCATACGGACGATTTCATCTACAGAAAAAGGGATGTGTAAAGCTTTAGCACGCCGTTCATCACGACTCAAGTTTCTATCTGTGTCATTGAGGTGCCTACTCATTTTCTGTGATTTCACAGGCCATGAAAAAGATTCATCAGTGGATTCTGGTGCACTTGGCTGTAAGTGGTAAGTGTGGTTATGAAATACGTGTTGAAACGAAAGATTGCTGTGGAAACCAGAAGCACTCCTATGGTCCACGTGACAAAGCTTACTGGGTTCTGTGTAGTAACCTCCTACAGCCCCTTCTAAGTTAAGATGGGAAAGAGAGTCAAGGTCACTATTATAACCTATAGCACCTTCATCATACACAGAGTGAGAAGAATTAGACTTAGTGACAGAGGTTCTATTGTGACTTGAATTTAAAGAAAGGCCAGAATCAGAATCTGGTTCTTCAAAAAGCTGGGCAACTTCCATTGGATCAAAACCTTCCTCTGTGGCCAATGACATCAAGTTTATCTCATCAAATATGTTTATGTCAAGATCATATAGTAGGTCCTGGCTTGTCAGAGTCCTTGTTTGATTGTCAACAGGTGGGAGAGAGCCTGGCAAATTAGTTACAGTAAGGGTCTGCTCAGGATTGATAGTATGAGAAGTTAACTGCAGAAATGCTGCTTGTGCCTGTGAAGTCCTTGCTACTGGATCTCTTCTAAACGTATTGTTGGGACACAACAACATGGCCTCATGAAGGTTCACATCGTGACTTATAGCCTGGCTAAAGTTTACATTAGAATGTGCTGAAGAATTCATGCCATCATTGACAGTGCCTAGAAAAGGAGGAATATCTCCCAGTGAGAAGCCCTGAAAAAGGAAGGGAAAACACTTTATCCATAACCCTATTTCAAATCAGTTGTATTAACCTAATGTAACTTTTCCTTCCTCACTTTTGTCAATTCCTCTACATAAAATAGGGATACGCTATTAGCTATAAATGACTGCTTAAAATACAAGCAATATAATAACATGATGTGTGTCCAAATCAGAATATACTTGGAGGAAAGAACTGTTCTTTGAATAACCTAGAAATTTAGAAAGCTTGACTAGTATAAAAACTAATCTCATTGTTTTTCTTGAGATGGAGTGTCACTTTGTCACCTGAGGTAGAGTGCTGTGGCATCACAGCTCATAGCAACCTTAAACTCTTGGGCTTAAGTGATTCTCTTGCCTCAGCCTCCCAAGTAGCTGGGACTACAGGTGCCCGCCACAACGCCTG
>NW_003852423.1:8374617-8375868 GCF_000181295.1 Otolemur garnettii | reverse complement strand
AGCTGTGATGCCACAGCACTCTACCCAGGGGGACAGCTTGAGGCGCTGTCTCAAAAAAAAAAAAAAAAAGATGGGGGTCTTGATCTTGTCAGGCTGGTCTTGAACTCGAGAGCTCAGGCAATCTACCTGCTTTGGCCTCCCAAGTGCTAGGATTACAGGTGGGACCCACCATGACCAGCCTCCTTTTATTATTATTATTTTTTTTTTTTTTGCAGCTTTTGGCCAGGGCTGGGTTTGAACCCATCGCCTCGGGCATATGGGTCCAGCGCTGTACTCCTTTGAGCCACAGGCACTGCCCCCTTTTATTATTTTTTGAGATACAGTCTAACTATGTCACCTTGGGTAGAGTGCTGGCCTGTCACAGCTCACAGCAACCTCCAACTCTTGGGCTTAAGTGATTCTCTTGCCTCAGCCTCTCAGTAGCTGGAACTACAGGCGTCTACCACAACAGCCAGCTATTTTTAGAGGCAGGGTCTTGCTCTGGCTCAGGCTGGTCTCAAACCTCTTGAGCTCAGGCAATCTTACCTGCCTCAGCCTCCCACAGTGTTAGTATTATAGGCATGAGCCACCATACCTGGCCCAAAATGCTGTTAATTATACTCTCCTGAGCTACTGAACACTAGGACTTATTCCATATAACTGTATGTATATGTGTGTATCTAACATTTCAAATAACACTGATCTTCAGTTCCATCAACGTTGCTGCAAATGACAGAATTTCATTTTTTTTTTAAACAGCCAAACAGTATTCCATTATATATGCACACCACATTTTCTATATCCATCTCTTTGGTGATGGACACTTAGGTTAATTTCATACACTGACTGTTGTGAATAGTGTTGCAGTAAACATGGGGATGCAGCTGGCCCTTTGATCTACTGGTTTTCTTTAATTTGGATAAAAAACCAGTAGTGGTAATGGGATTGTTGGATGATATAGTACTATTTTTAGGGGTTTTGTTTTAAAAGTCAGGATCTCATTCTGTCACCCAGGCTAGGACATCACCACAGTTCACTTCAACCTCAAACTTGTTGGGCTCAAGTGATCTCCTACCTCAGCCTCCTGAGTAGCTGGGACTACAGATGTGTGCCACCACACCCGGGCTAATTTTATTTTTCTATTTTTTGTCTTGTCCAAGCTGGTCTCAAACTCCTGGCCTCAAGCAATCCTCCTGTGACCTACCAAACAAAGTGCTAGGGTTATAGGTGTGAGCCACTGTGCCTGGACCTATTTTTTTTTTTTTTTTTTTT
>NW_003852423.1:8363582-8374581 GCF_000181295.1 Otolemur garnettii | reverse complement strand
TCACTGCTCACAGCAACCTTCAACTCCTGGGCTCAAGCGAGTCTCCTGCCTCAGCCTCCCAAGTAGCTGGGACCACAGGCGCCCGCCACAACGCCCAGCTATTTTTTGGGTGCAGCCATTATTGTTGTTTGGTGGGTCCGGGCTGGATTCGAACCCGCCACCTTAGGTGTATGTGGCTGGTGCCTTAGCCGCTTGAGCCACAGGCGCCGAGCCTGGACCTATTTTTTTAAAAAACTCCATAGTGCTTTACAGGAATGGTCTAAATTTGATTACACCCTTGGAAAGAGGAATAGGATATATATTTAATTCACCAGAGTTAAAGTGTTTCACATGAAGCATAAGTATGACTTTAAACTTCTGTGTCATCAAAGTAAAAGGGCTGTTACATATTCACAAAGTGGTTCACGTAGATACGTTCCTACAAGGATACAAGTCAAGGTTCCAATTACCTCCAGTGAATTTTCAGGCTGTGATGAAAGCAACTGGAATAAGTCTTCCAGAAAGAAAGATGTATCTGTCCCATTTAGACGTCTCTATAGAAAAACAAAAGGTACATCATACTTCATGTAAAAGACTGAAGTGGCTGCCTGGGGCTTTAGAATCCATTTTTAAAGGATGCTCAGGTCTTACTTCCATGATGGGCTTTTAATCCCTGTTTTGTTCCTTAATTTGAAGTTTGTTTGTTTTTTTTCTGAGACTGAGTCTCAATAATATGTTGCCCTGAGTGGAGTGCCGTGGCGTCAGCTCACAGCAACCTCAAACTCTTAGACTTAAGTGATTCTCTTGCCTCAGCTTCGCAAGTAGCTGGGACAACAGACGCCTGCCACAATGCCAGGCTATTTTTTGTTGCAGTTGTCATTGTTTAGCTGGCCCTGGCTGGGTTAGAACCTGCCAGCCTCAGTGTATGTGGCTGGCACCATAACCACTGTGCTATGGGTGCCGAGCCTTTAATTCGAAGTTTCACATTATTATTTCTCTTACTCTAGTATTCTTAGTATTTTAACATGCACACTTTTTTTTTTCCTTAAAGACAAGGTCTGACGCTGTTGCCCAGGCTGAAGTATAACGAATAGATAGGTCTCTGCAGCCTCAAATTAAACACCAGTATCCTCCTACCTCAGCCCCCTGAGTAGCTAGGACTACAGGTGCCTGCCATCATTCTTAGCTAATTTTTTGAAGAGATAAGAGTCTTGCTATGTTGCCTAATACGGTCTCAAATTCCTGGCCTCAAGAGATCCTTCTGCTAGGGCCTCTCAAAGCTCCAGGACTACCTGAGCCACTGTGCCTATGTATACTTAATCAGAACATGGGGAGAAATGAAGTAAAAAAAAGCTAATCAGTACTTCTATTCCTGCTCTGTCCATCTTCCACATCACTTTGGGCTAGTATTTTTAGTATTTCACTTTGTTTTGTCCTTCCACAGCTAGCCCCTCCCAATTAGTTATAAAATTATGTTTACAATCAATACTTACAAATGTTTACCCAAATGTTTTACCAACTTAACATTACTTCATCTCTTTCTTGCTTCTGTGGTTTAGCTTTTAATTTTCTGGATTTTTACTTTTTTTGAGACAGAGTCTTTCTTTGTTGCCCTGGGTAGAGTGCGTTAGTGTCATAGCACACAGGAACCTCATACTCTTGGGCTTAAGTGATCCTCTTGTCTCAGCCTCCAGGGTAGCTGGGACTGCAGGTATCCACTACAATGCCCAGCTACTTATTCTATTTTTAGTAGAGATGAGGTCTCACTCTTGATCAGGCTGGTCTCAAAACTTCTAAGCTTAAGCAATCTGCCTGCCTCAGCCTCCCAGAGTGCTAAGATTAGAAGTGTGAACCACCATGCCCAGCCTTCTTTATTGTTGAATTAACTCCTTTGAGACTTCTTTGGAGAGTAGATCTAAGTAGTAAATTCCCTTTGCTTTTGTTATCTAGACTTACTAGTTAGTTAATTGCTAAAAATATCAAAATATCAGGTTTAATGTTTTCTCAGTTCTTTGTCTTACAGAATTTATTACTATGGATAAGTTTGTTCTCGGTATTATTTATAGTGAGTCTCAGGTAATTTAAAAAGATTTTTTCAGGGTGCCTATAGCTCAGTGGCTAGGGTGTTGGCCACATGCTCTGGGGCTGGTAGGTTCAAACCCAGCCTGGGCCTGCTAAACAAAACAAAAAAAAATAGCCAGGTGTTGTAAGGGCACCTGTAGTCCCAGCTACTAGGGAGGCTGAGGCAAGAGAATCGCTTGAGCCCAAGAGTTTGAGGTTGCTGTGAGCTGTGATGCCATGGCACTCTACCGAGGGTGACAAAGTGAGACTCTGTCTCAATAAAGAAAGATTTTTTAGGTGACTTTTCCTTTTCGATGTTCTATTTCACTTTGATATGTATGGGACTTTATTTTTATTTACTTTGCTTGGGACTCTGGGTACTCCTTTAATCTGAGGACTAATAAAATTCTGAAACTACTGTGCCATAAACTCATTTTAAATATTGCTTTTCTTTCCTATTATCTAGTTTTTCCTTCTGGTGCTCTTATTAGATGTAACTTAGATTTCCTCATCCTGTCATTATCTCTGTTTTTATTTCACATTTTGCATCCTCTGCCTTATGTCCTGAGTAACTTTCTTAATACTGTCTTCCATTTTACCCTTTTCTTTCGTCATGTCTAATCTGCTATTCACCTTTCCACTCTTTTGAAATAACACAAGTATATTTTCTCTACTTAGGATTTCATTTGGGCTCTTTTCTGTTCATAATCTGTTCTTGCTTTATAGATTATTTGTTCTTGCCTTATAGATTCTGTTCCCTTCACCTTGAACAATTTAAACACTGACATTTTTTGCATATACTGGCTATTTATTTCCTTGTCATTTTTAAAAGGCGAAATTTGTTGGAAGTTGTTTCTGTAGGAATACTCAGGAATTACCAAATGTAAGAAAGTTTTGCATTTTTTTCTGTGCAAGGATCAGTGTTTATATCTTCTTAGACCTTAGTTTCTTAACCAGGATTCCTGATGGTGATGGTCATGTGGGTTCAGACTCTATATCTAGCTCTAGGGCTGACTGCTAATGGATGGATAGAATTCTCTCAGTCCCCATTTCCTAGATTCTCTTCTAGAGTTGTCACCTGAAAGAATGGAATTGCCAGGGATTTACTGAACCAACAATTCATTTCTGTTTTAATTCCATGTTTTTGAGACAGAGTCTCAAGGTGTAGCCCTGGGTAGAGTGGCATAGCGTTACAGCTCACAGCAACCTCAAACTTTTGGACTTAAGCAATTCTCTTGCCTCAGCCTCCCAAATAGCTGGAACTATAGGTGCCCACCACAATGCCTGGCTATTTTTTGTTGTTGTAGTTGTAGTTGTCATTGTTGTTTGGCAGGCCCGAGCTGGATTCAAACCCACCAGCTCCAATGTATGTGACTGGTGCCCTAACTGCTGAGCTACAGGCACCGAGCCTGTTTTATTTCAACAAACTGTAAAAGCACCTAATAAGCAGTATCTTGATAAAAAAGCAGATGATGAATGTATTGTCAGAGGTACTATAAGAAATGTATAGTTTGCACTACACAAAGATGTGATGTGAATATCGACTAGACACGTGGATAACAGAGGTACACAGGAAAAGCTGAGCCTGATTAAGAGCTGAGGCACAGATGCTACTTTGTGTGACTGATGTGTTTCTGAAAAGTTCTGCCCAAAATGATGTTTGTCTTACATTAAATCTATTTTAAATTCTCTCCAAGGGGCTGGTGTGGTTCACTCAGGCCTATAATTCTAGCATTCTGAGAGGCCCAGGCAGGAGGATCCCTTGAGCTCAGGATTTCCAGACCAGCTTGAGCAAGTGTGAGACTTATCTGTACTAAAAGCAAAACAATTATTTGGGCATTGTGCTGGATGCTTGTAGCCCCAGCTACACAGGAAGCTGAGGAAGGAGGATTGCTTGAACCCAAGATTGCTGTGAGCTAGGCTGATGCCATGGCACTTGAGACTTGGCAATAGAATGAGACTGTGTCTCAAAAATTCTCGCCTTGGCGCCAGTAGCTCAGTGGCTAGGGTGCCAGCCAGATACACTGGAGCTGGTGGGTTCAAACCCAGCCTAGGCCTGTCAAACAACAATGACAACTACAACAACAATTAAAAAAAAAAAATAGCCAGGCATTGTGGTGGGTGCCTGTAGTCCCAGCTAATTGGGAGGTTAAGGCAAGAGAACTGCTTAAGCCCAAGAGTTTGAGGTTTTTGTAAGCTGTGATGCCACCGCACTCTACTGAGAGTGACATAGTGAGACTACTTCTCAAAAAAAAAATCTCTAGCTCAGTGGGTAGGGCACCAGCCACATATACCCAGGCTGATGGGTTTGAGCCCAGCCTGGGCCTACTAAACAATGACAACTGCTACAAAAAATAGCCAGGCATTGTGGCAGGCACCTGTAGTCCTAGCTACTTGGGAGGCTGAGGGCAAGAGAATCACTTAAGCCCAGGACTTTAAGGTTGCTGTGAGCAGTGACACCACAGCACTCTACTGAGGGTGATATAGTGAAACTACCCCCCACCCCCACCAAAAAAATTCCCCATCTAAAAATTCTCTACTTCATCTATCTCCTCATTAATATTTAATGAGTACGTATTATGTGTCCAACAGTCAATCAGTTACTACAGGTAATTTAAAGAAGTAGAGAAATCAGTTCTTGATTCTCTGAGAAGCCTGGTGAGGGAGTAAAGGCAAAGATATACTCAGAAGGAAAACTAACCAATAGCATAAGGTAGTAGCCAACTCAACATTAAGGAAGTGGTAGAGAGGCTATGGTAAAAACATCATCTCCCTCAAAGCAGATGAACTGTGAGGCACTCAGCAAAGTAAGTGGAAATGCTTCCTACAAAATAAATATAGTTCTTTCAGTATTTTAATATAAAAGTTCATAGGCACTGATTTGACATTATGGTGCATGGGGGGCGGTGGTAAAGCCACACCAAGGGGACCTGAATTATGAGGACATGTAAAGACTAGGTAAGTAAGGAGAGCTGGGGACAATGGCAGCTGGAAAACACAGCCAGCTACTTCTGCATATTTTTTTTTTGGAGACAGAGTCTCACTTTGTCACCCTCAGTAGAGTGCCATAGCATCACTGTTCACAGCAACCTCAAACTCTTGGGCTTAGGCAATGCTCTTGCCTCGGGCCTCCCAAGTAGCTGGGACTACAGGCACCTGCCACCCTTGGTATTTAGGGCCAGCATCCTACTCACTGAGCCACAGGCGCCACCCTACTTCTGCATTTTAAAGTGAAAAGCTAGGCTGTGACTGGAGGTTATAAAAGAGGATTGAACCTGCAGAAGGTTGGGAGTGAAAATGAAAGGACTTCTCAGGGTGAGCTCTCAGCCCCTCCCACTTTCCCTAAAGAATGACAAGAAGGATCTCCAGGAGACCACTTAGAACTTGGTGTGTGCTCCCTGCAGTTTGGGGACTGAATCACTTAGTGCCCCACTCTTGTCTGAGAGATACAGAGGCCAAGAAGAGGCCAGTATGGGCTGTGATTCAGGAAGACGTTGAAGTGATCCAGAGTGTAAAGGGCATGTTTTCAGGGCCAGATGCTAGATAGCCAGCAAGTGACCGAGGGGGCCACCTACCACTGTGTATTCAGGAAGGGTCCTAAAGGACCAGCTGGGAGGTGGAGATGGATCTATCCTTGTCAAGAGAAAGGCAGGTGAAGGACTCCCAAGCTGTGGGGGCAGGGGTCTCTAAAGAACCTACTAAATACAAGTGCCCATCCCACAGAGAGTTTTATTTAAATATATCCCACAGTCAATGGAAACAATGTCACACAGGTGCCAATCAAAGAGCACTTTTTCTGGGTGCTAACTCCATAGAAAGCAGCCTAACTTGAAGAATTGGGGAAATAGAGGAGCATACCCTTCCACTTGCTAGAACCTGCTAGCAAGTTCTCAGAGGGATGTTTGTACATATTCCTTGAGGCTGAAGCAGACTAGATGGAGGAGGGAAGCAGGTGAATTTTACTTAAATTTTTGCAAATTACATTGGATTATTTTTATCAATTGATGCACTGAGATGATCAGAGGCATTTTTTTTTTTTTGAGACAGAGCCTCAAGCTGTCCCCCTGGGTAGAGTGCCATGGCATTACAGCTCACAGCAACCTCCAACTCCTGGGCTCAAGCGAGTCTCTTGCCTCCGCCTCCCAAGTAGCTGGGACCACAGGCGCCCGCCACAACGCCCGGCTATTTTTTTTTTTTTTTGGTTGCAGCCGTCATTGTTGTTTGGCGGGTCCGGGCTGGGGATTTGAACCCGCCACCTTAGGTGTACATGGCTGGCGCCTTAGCCGGTTGAGCTATAGGCGCCGAGCCATCAGAGGCATTTTTATCTGAGTCTCTAGAAGTCACAGGGCCTATCCTAGATTTAACCCAAAGTGTAGGGGAAAACTAGTTCCCTCAGAATAGGTTAGAACGGGCTAGAGATGCGGGTAGACAGAACAAAGCTGTTTCTGATTTCAGTCCATAAAATCAAGTAATGTTTGAAGGGATAATATATGGTCAAGGCTACCATGACGATGTCTGTCTGAGAAGGACCAAGGCATAGTACTCTTCCATCCCCCAAAGGTGCTCAAGGCACAGACCCAAACTCTACTTTTTGAGGAAGGAACCTGCTGAAGTAGGCCATGGTTAAGAGAATCATCAGGCAAAATTTTCAAGGGTATGCCTTGCAGGTGGAAGTGCCATGTGGTTAAAGGTCTGTGGAAATCTAAGCCTATCTCCAGAGCACCTGTTCGCTAGGCTTATGGGCAGGGCTTCAGCAGCAGGGCTGAGTGGAAACTAAAGTATAGCCCAAGTGAAAAAAAGGGAAGGCACAGGCTGTGAGATAATCCATCCAAATGGCTCCTGGAGTTATCTTTCTATACCTCTTCTCACAGTTAATGAGTGTGGCTACAGAATGAGCCCAGAAGGTGGTCCCACTAGGCCTGGACCTTAGACTACGCTCTGGGATGCCCAGTGGTTCAGCTTGGCCTGCTGGAGAACTGAACAAAGATTTGAGTGCAAGCCTTGCTTGGAATCATGGGTGATCTGCCTCTGGCTTGCTCTTTGAGACCTGGCCAGCCTGGCTGCTGTTCAGGTGGCTGGTTGAAGATTTGTAGGTTCAGCATACCCACCATCTCTTGCTTGGCAAACATAGCTAGCCCAATCTGCTAGCAAGTTCTGGGAGGGATGTGTGTACAGAGTTTAATCAGAGAAGACAACTTTTAGGGGCTGATTCATTTGTAAATCAAATTATTTTGATTACCACAACTTAAAGAACTGTGTATCTTTATATATGAGAGTTGTTGGCTTGACACTCATAGCACAGTGGTTAGGGTGCCAGCCACATACACCGGGACTGGTGGGTTCAAACCCAGCTCTGGCCTGCCAAACAACAATGACAACCAACAACAACAAAAAATAGCCAGGTGTTGTGGTGGGCACCTGTAGTCCCAGCTACTTCGGAGACTGAGGCAAGAGAATCGCGTGAGCCCAAGAGTTGGAGGTTGCTGTGAGCTGCGATACCACAGCACTCTACTGAGGACAACATAGTGACACTCTGTCTCAAAAAAAAAAAAAAAGAGAGATTTGCTAAAAGAGCACAATTAACACGCTCATTCTCAACACACATTGTCAATGCCACGAAATCTACATTAAGGCTAACAGGACAAGGCTGGATATGTGGACACGCTTACCTCATGTATAGATTCAGTGCTCCCTTCTGCCTCCCAGTCAACTTTATCTATTTTGTTTTCATCGTCATTATTCTGCTGTAGTGATTTCTCCTTCCTGGCTGACACACTTTCTTCATTTTCTTCATGCCGTGAATTGTGATCTGCAGCTTCACACTTCTCTCTTAGTACCTCATTCTCCTGTAAAAGTACCCCCAAAAATGTGCTCAGTAGAAGTCCCTATTTCATCAAAGGGGTAAGTCTTTAAAACTGCCTTGTACTTACTGTTCAGTGACCATGAGAACCGGCAAGTCAAAAGCTAACACTGACAATTCATATTTCAGTATCAAAGAAACATTTAATTCTGAAACAAAGGTCCATTTTATGTCCCGGCTCTGAGATAGCCTGTTCTAAATCTGCAGAATTTAAATTATATGCATTTATAAGGCCCCTGAATTGAAAATAGTTGCAAGTTAGATTAGATTTGGAAATGACTACTGCCAGCAGGCAGTCTTTTATTTAGTTTTGTTGAAAACAGATCAAACAGCTAAGTTGGAAGAAAACACTGATTCACTATACACAGACAAATCTGGAAAGTATTACCAACTACTAACTGTGGTTCTCAGTAAGGTGGTGAACGGGCTAGAGATAAGTGGGAAAGAGTTGACTTCACATCTTATACTTCTATAACTATTTGAATATTTTATAAAAAGCATGTACTCTTTTACAGTCAGAAAAATGGTAACTATATTTTTATTTTGAGAAATTACTATCTCCACAGATATATGCTTATTTACCCAGATGAGTCTTCACCTTTTCATTTACTTTGTAACTAAGGAGACTTAAATAATTAAAAGGCTAGGGAATTCCTCTAAACATTCAAATATAATTACCATTTAGCATGGATTGTATCTACTAATAATACTTTCAAATAATGATATTAAAAGCTCTTTGTTAGCTCGGCATCTATAGCTCAAGTGGGTAAGGCAACCAGCCACATACACCAGAGCTGGTAGGTTTGAATCCAGCCTGGGCCTGCCAAACAACAATGACAACTACAACCAAAAAATAACCAGGCGCTGTGGCAGGCACCTGTAGTCCCAGCTACTTGGGAGGCTGAGGCAAGAGAATTGCCTAAGCCCAGGAGTTGGAGGTTGCTGTGAGCTGTGACGCCGTGGCACTCTACCCAGGGCGACAGCTTGAGGCTGTGTCTCAAAAATAAATAAATAAAAAATAATAGCTCTTTGTGCATAATTTTTTCCTCTAGCATCAAAGTCTTTCAAACTCGTTCAAAGCCTCTATGTTTTATAAGTTTCTGACTACTACCAGGAAAATGGCACACTGGACTAACTCAAAGACAGCACCCCTTTCCCACCAAACCACAGAAAAAGTTTCATGAAAAATGTAGGATTTGTAGGGCGGCTGAAAGGAGTAGGGTGCTGGCCCCATATGCCGGAGGTGGCGGGTTCAAACCCAGCCCTGGCCAAAAACAGAAAAAAAAAGGTAGGAATCGTCAAATAAATAGAAATACACAGATGCCAGAAATAAGGAGAGAAATCAAAGCAAGAACAGGAAAAGGAAATGGATGTCCTGGTGGCCCACTGGTTTTACTTGCTTTTCTATCTATGTGTCTGTACCTAACTTGCAGCACGCTGCCTTCCTTTCCAAAACGGTGGATGACTGTCTCATTTATCGCTCAGTCTCTCTATTTGCACACTCCATCGTAACCCTGCTCATGCACTCAAAATGTTGCTCCTGCTACTCTTCCCTGACTCTTGTGTCAAATCCCTTCAGTCCACTAACAGGCACTAATACTTCCTATTTAAAAAAAAAAAATCAAAGGGCGGTGCCTGTAGCTCAAAGGAGTAGGGCGCCGGACACATACCGGAGGTGGCGGGTTCAAATCCAGCCCCAGCCAAAAACTGCAAACAAACAAAAAACTCAGGGCAGTGCTTGTAGCTCAAAGGAGTGCTTTGAGGCGCTGGACACATATTCTGGAGGTGGCGGGTTCAAATCCAGCCTCAGCCAAAAACTGCAAACAAACAAATAAAAAACTCAGGGCAGCGCTTGTAGCTCAAAGGAGTAGGGCACTGGCCCCATATGCCTGAGGTGGCAGGTTCAAACCCAGCCCCGGCCAAAAACTGCAAATAAATAAATAAATAAATGAATAAAAAATCTCAAACTTTCTTGGTCCCACATTACTCTTTAGATCCCATATCATTTTTCTGCTCCTGTTTAAAGCAAAATCCTCCAGAGTTATCTGGACTCAGTGAGTTGTCTTTTGAACCTATTCCAACCAGGACTCTGTTCCTACCACTCAAACAGTTCATCAAATCCAGCAATTCTCTGTTCTCATCTTATTTGACCCTTCAGTAGAATATGACTTAGTTACCACCTCCTCTTGGAAACAGCTTCTTCATCTTGCACCCAACAATCCCTTTATGCTCCTGCTTCACCAAGGACTTCTGCTTTGCTGATTCCTCACTTCTAGGATCTTAAATACCTACTAAGCACTCTCCCACTCTGCAGCCCTGGCGTTTGCTGCTCTTCCTGCCTGTAAGGCTCCCTCTGTCTCCCACTTCCCCTCTTCGGGTCTCTCTTCAAATATTTACCATCTTCTTTCTTTACCCCTTTTTATATTAAAAAGTACCATTCTCATCAATATCCATCTCCTTTATCTTGCATTTTTTTCCTACAGCATTTAGGACCAGCCGATACATTATTTTGTTTGCTGTCTGCCCCACTAGAATAATGGTTTCTTGAGGGCAAGGACTCTGCTTGAGTCCTGCTGTATACCCATTGCCTATCCCAGAGCTTAGCACATAATAGACCCTTATTAGAAATTTGAAGAATAGCAAAACTCTTAGATGTAATATCCTACGACTTTGGTAGGGATCCTACTCTGATGGATTGTTCTTTCCTGCAGTGACAGTACTGATTCCTCTCTAAATTAGGCGAGGAAAGGAAAAGGTGTCAGATAACTACTCTTTTTGCTTCTCATCTTTTGCCAAGGCAAGTTTTCTTTTGATTATCTTCTAACTCTGAAGATAATCAAATTCAAAATTCTAGGCAGGGTTGGGTGGCTGATACCTATAATCCCAGCACTCTGGGAGGCCAAGGTGGGTGGATTGCAAGAGCAATATCCCATCTCTTTTTTTTGAGACAGACCCTCAAGCCATCCCCCTGGGTAGAGTGCCATAGCATTACACCTCACAGCAACCTCCAGCTCTGGGCTCAAGTGTGTCTCCTGCCTCAGCCTCCCAAGTAGCTGGGACCACAGGAGCTCACCACAATGCCTGGCTATTTTTTTTTTT
>NW_003852423.1:8340490-8363412 GCF_000181295.1 Otolemur garnettii | reverse complement strand
GCCTGTAGTCCCAGTTATTTGGGAGGCTGAGGCAAGAGAATCACTCGAGCCCAAGATTTTGAGGTTGCTGTGAGCTATGACGCCAAGGCACTCTACCCAGGGCAACAAAGTGAGATTCTGTCTGAAAAAAAAAGAAAAAAGAAAAATTCTAGATTCCTGAGGCAGCTAACACATTTATTTATAAATCTGCTTTTGGTGAACAGAAGAACTTGTAATCTCTAAATCACATGATCTATTTCATAAGCAAGGCCCCTTAGTTAATCTGTAATATGTGTGATCATACAAAAGACATAGACACACATATGAACATGCAAACACGAGAATGTTACCTGTAATATTACATGAACGAACAACAGAGAGGGAAACAAGTGGTTAAACAGGACTAGATCAAATTCATAAGGAAATCAATGAAGTAAGCTTTAGTCTGGAAGCCTTTTCCTGTAAGAAAAACTTCTACAGTGCAATGGGTTGTCAACAAAAGTAGGTAAGATGACCTACCTATAAACTTGGGAGAGAGGAACTAAGCAATACCCTGAACCCCATAAATGCATCAAGGTACAAAGTTATGATTTAATAAAAAATAATTTTTAAAAATCCCATCATATCATAATGGATCATAATTCACTGAATAAAATCAGTAAAAAAGGAAATCTCTTCCTCATACTAGAATATAACTAATAAATATATAAAGAGAATGATGGAGATAGAAAATCATCAATGCATCAACAGGTGTTTAGGGAATAAAAGTTTGATGAGAAACAAGATATTTAAATAGCCTCAAAGTATCACTCTGCAGATTACTTGTTAATTATAAAGAGAAAAATAACACTACTAGAGAAACATGGTAGACATCATCTTAACCAAATGGTCAAATTTATCATCAAAATATGGATATAAAACAACATCATCTGCCTTTGGATATAAAGGACACCATTTCTGTAATTTTCTCACCCAAAAGTAACATTTTTTTTTTTTTTGGAAGACAGAGTTTCATCTTGTTGCCCTGAGTAGAATACCATCCGGAGTAGCTGGGCCTACAGGCAAGCGCCACAGCACTGGCTATTTTTAGAGACAGGTCTCACTCTTGCTCAGGCTGGTCTGGAACTCCTGAGCTCAAGCAATTAACACGACGTGGCCTTCCAGAGTGCTAGGATTATAGGTGTTGAGTCACCACACCTGGACCCAAAGTAATTTCAATCTAATCATTAGGAAACACCAGTAATGCCACAAACTTGGGTGGCATTTTTACAAAATAAGTGATACTTTTCAAAAATCTGAAGGTCAAGAAATACCAAGACTGTGGAGCTTATTTCAGATTAAAGGTGGCAAAAGAGGCTTCCTAATTAAATGCAGTATGTGCCTCTGAATTAGATTCTCATCCAGGAGAAAAAGTAGCCACAAAGCACATTATTGGGGCAACATATTCTGAATATGGACAGATTAAATAACAGCCTTAGATTCATATTATATTTCCTAAATTTGATAACTGTCTACATGAAAGAAAATCTTCATTCTTAGGGAATATATAGTAAAGTGTCTTAATACTGGGGGATATAAAACTTCAACTTAAACATTTCAGAACAAAAAGAATTACATATGTACATAGAGTAGGGTGACCAGATTTTAACATCTGTAAGGGGGGACAGCGTGGGGGGGGGGGCGGGGCAGGCAGGGCCTGACAACAATGCAAACTTTGATAAGCAGTTCTCGATAATCACTTCTCAGCAATTATTTATTACAGTTTAACATTATAAAATTAACAAAAATAACATAAAACTCATATTCTGGTGAAATAGCCATATGGCGGCCGAAAACTGTATATTCCCTTCTTATTCTCCAGCCCGTTCGTGCATTCTTTCCAAAAATCGGGACTTTTTAAAAACGCCACAGGATGCAGGACAAATTGCTGAAAAGCAGGACTGTCCCGCCAAAATCGGGACGTCTGGTCACCCTAACATAGAGAGATATAGCTGTTAGTACAGATAAATGGGACAAATGTAAATAATCAGTAAATCTGAGTAGAGGATACATGTACTATACTTGCTAATTTTTAAATTATTTTTTTAAGACTAGTCAAGTACAGTGGTGGGGGGGGGAAGAATAGAACAAGGAGTTCAATCTGTCACTGGCTGAACAATCAAGTGCAAAATACTTGCTCATTTTTAAATGTTTGAAATTATATTTAACTAAAACATTAACCTAAAAATCCCTGCATACTAAAATCACTTTGGCCAAGGCAACAAGAAAGGGTTGGTCTGAACAATTCTTACATTAAATTTTCTGTTAATCCATATTTTCCCTCCAGAGTGTATAGACATAAATTATTTTAATAACTATTTTCAACTCTTCCTTTCCAACGTTTAAATTTCATACTTCATTTTCTTGTCTAATTTGGGTATACTTATCAAATAATGTGAAATAATTATGAAACCTGACATTCTTGCTCATAAAATTAACGGGAATACTTTTAATGTTTCAACAATGAAGATGACATATGCACGTTTATTTGCGATCCAGCAAGTCACTTTTTTTTTTTTTTTTTTGGTGAGACAGAGTTTTACTGTCACCCTGGGTAGAGTGACATAGCTCACAGTAACCTCAAACTCTTGGGCTCAAGTGGTCCTCTTGCCTCAGCCTCCCCAGTAGCTGGTGCTATAGGAGCCTGCCACAACGCCCGGGTAATTTGTCTGTTTTTAGTAGAGATGAGATGTCTCGCTCTTGCTCAGGCTGGTCTTTAATGCCTGAGCTGAGGTAATCCACCCACCTCAGCCTCCCAGAGTGCTTCCCAGGCATGAGCCACCACACCTAGCCCAGTCAATCACTTTTAAACTGATTGCTAATACTGTACTAAATACGATAGCGAAAAAGTACACTCAGACCCTTCAGATCTCCCATTTTAAAGGGAGAGGGAACCAAGAACATAAGTGAACTAAAGAATAACTGCAAGTTATGGTGAAGGAAAGAGAAAGAGCTAGTTATGTCAAAGTAGAGGATAATCTAGGAAAAGGTGGTGGTTAACAGATACAGAGGGAGGAAGTCATGGTATGTTTTTGGAAAATAGTAGTCAGGGCTTGTTGATAAACAAGAAATAGGGGAATAAAGTAAAGGGAAGAATTAAGAATGACTCCTAAATGTCTGACTTGAATAACTTGATGGATGGCTATGGGGAGAACAGTCTTAAAGAGCAACAGAGTTCTTCCACTTTGGATATGTTAAATTTGAGACGTGAAAAGTAGAAGTCTCAATTAGACTGGTGAGATGAGAATCTGGAATTTCAAGTAAAGGTCTGAACCAGAGGTGAAGACTGGAAGCACATCTCAAGACAGACAGAATAAAAGTCACAGGAACTAATGAGACTGTCCCTGCAAAAAAGGACAGAGCAAGAAGGGGGCTTACCACTGAGTCCTGGAGAACTGCAGCATGAAGAGGTCAGGCAGAGCAGAGAACAGGTGGGGACGTCTGGCGCAAGACAGGTGGCAGGTGCAGAAACCATGCGACAGCAAGCAAATGTCTTAGAATCATTTTAAGAAGGGAATGTTGGTTGTGGAGAAACGCTGCTTGGAGGTTACACAAGTAAGGACACCATTGGATTTTGCAATAAGAAAGCTGTTGGTGGCCTTCAAAAAAATCAACCTAGGGTAGAAGCCAAATGATTACTATGTTGAAGGCAATGGAAGGTTATGAATCAGAATCTGTGTACAGACAATGCTTCTGAGAACTGTCATGAAAGTGAGAGAAAAAATGGACCAGAGCAGTGGTTTTTCATTTTGTTTATATTTATACGAGGGCATGCTTGTAAGGAAATAAGTGAGGACAAATATAACTGCAAAGTAAGGTCCTTCAGAAAGCAAAAGAGCATGAACTCTCCAAAGTACAAGTGGCAGGACTGATTTCAAAAGAAGGAAAAATAAGTCCTTATTTCAAGATAAGTGGAAGGTGGATACAATAATAAATCTGAGGATTTGGTAGGAGGAAGATCCATTTATTCTTAGTTTTGAAGTATCTTTAAAAAGTAGAGATGTCCTAGCACTCTGGGAGGCAGAGGCAGGTGGATTGCTTGAGCTCAGGAGCCAGGGTCTGTCTCTAAAAAACTACCTGGGCATTGTGGCAGGCACCTATAGTCCCAGCTACCCAGGAAGCTGAGGCAAGAGGATCACTTGAGCCCAAGAGTTTGAAATTGCTATGAGCTATGATGCCAGGTCACTTACCAAGGATGACAAAAATGACTTTCTCACTGAACATTTAGTTAGTTTCAAAATGGCTACAAATTACGTGATGTTCTTTTTTTCAAGAGACAGAGCTAATTCTCCCCCCCATGAGTAGAGGCTGGACTTAGTGAATTGACTCTAACAGAAAATGGTGAAATTGTTCAGTGGTAGGGCACTGGCCACATACACCCAGGCTGGCAGGTTCGGACCCAGCCCCAGGCCAGCTAAACAACAATAACAACTGCAACAAAAAAATAGCTGGGTGTTGTGGCAGGAGCCTATAGTCCCAGCTACTTGGGAGGCTGAGGCAAGAGAATTGCTTAAGCCCAAGAGGTTGCTGTGAGCTATGATGCTACAGCACTCTAGTGAGGGCAACATAATGAGACTCTGTCTCAAAAAAAAAAAAAAGAAGGGTGGCGCCTGTTGCTTAGTGGGTAGGGCGCTGGCCACATGCACCATGGCTGGCGGGTTTGAACCCAGGCAGGGCCTGCTAAACATAAATGACTACTGCAACAAAAAAATAGCTGGGCGTCGTGGCGGGTGCCTGTGGTCCCAGCTACTCAAGAGGCTGAGGCAAGAGAATCGCCTAAGCCCAAGGGCTGGAGGTTGCTGTGAGCTGTGACGCCAGCACATTGCATAGCTCATAACATTCTACTGAGGGTGACAAAGTAAAACTCTGTCTTTAAAAAAAAAAACAAAAAACAGAATTTTGACAGCAGATGGAAACATGCTAACTGAATGCCACAGACAGACCTGGAAGAAAAAAACACTTTACACCTTGCATAGCCTTAGGTATTTAATAAATATCTTCTTATTCAGTCCTTCACATATTCATTCAACTCTCCTTTATTGAGACCCTGTTATGAAGCTAACAGAAACAGGTATTATAAGGGGTGAATGGGAGGAAGACTCTCCCCAGGTTCTGCAGGATGCATGTGGAGGTGTGCGGCCTGGATTCCTGGTAGATGACCTGTGACAACTCTGGGGCTGGCTAGGTGTGATGTCTCACGCCTGGAATCCTAGCACTCTGGGAGGCAGAGGAGGGTGGATTGCTTGAGCTCAGGAGTTTGAGACCAGCCTGAGCAAAAAGCAAGACCCCATCTCTACTAAAATTAGAAAAACTGAGGCGAGAGGATCGCTTGAGCCCAAGAGTTGGAGGTTGCTGTGAGCTACAATGTCACAGCGCTCTACCCATTGTGACAGCTTGAGACTCTGTCTCAAAGAAAACAAAACAAAACTCTAGGGCTGTGTGGGCAGCAGCCTCCAGTGGCTGAAAGCTACCCCACCTAATGTCACACCCTTCCCAGGGCACCCACAGTGCATGACCAGTCAGGTGAGGGTACAGCAGCGAGGCCCTCTTGGCCAGAGGTAGGACCACTCCGATCTCCCAGAGTGCCTGGTTTTGTTAGCCTGTGTCAAGACTCCACTTCTGTCTGATCCTGTTCTGTATCCTCCCCTCCAGTTGTTGATCCCAAGGGCTCTTCCTAATAAACCTCTTGCACTCTAAACACAGGCTCAAAGTCTCCTTCCAGAGAGCCCAACTTGTAACAGCAATTATTCTATCTTGAGGGGGAGAGTGGAGAGAACAGAATCTCAAGGCAGGGAGGGGTGGATTCATTATTATTATTTACAAAATGGAAAAGACCTATGGCATCTGTAATATAATTTGCATAGTCTGCAGAGCCCAAAATAGCCAGTGGCTAGGAGGGCTCAGGTTTAAAACAGCCCAGTAAAAAGGCCTATCCTACACCAACTATGTTGACTTTGAGCTAATTGTCCAATCTCTTGGACACTTAGTTTCCCCATCTCTGAAATAAGAGGATAATAATATATAATTCATATTTTAGGGAATTAGTTGAAAATAAGGCCCCTTCATTTATTTCAAGATGCTATATAAACATTAATTACTATGGCTTTCTACTGCTTTTTGATTCTGAAGAGTAATAAGTAATGATTAACTGCTGACAACTCAATTTGAATTTCAAGGGAAAGGATCCTAGCCAGCCCTGGTTGCCAGTAATTACTATCTCCTTTTTTCCTGTTTTTCTCGACTCAGGGACATGGAGCTGATATACAGAGGATGTGTTTTATAAGTACACTGTATAAACTGTAGGTTTATGGTCCATGACCTTAATTTAAAGAACAGGTAAGTTAAACCCATCATTAAGTCCCTTTTTATTTGCGTGTAGATGGTTTTTAACCTTGTGGGGCTGGGATCCAATTTTTAAAAAAGGTTGACTTGCCACAGGAAGCCATCATAAACTTGTGAGCTGGGCCCCTTAAGCACAATGAGAAACCCAGTGATTTGCCCAGAACTGGCACCCGCGGGAAATGACCCAACCATCCTCTGCAAGGATCCAGAACCTTCTCAGTTTGAGCCCATTTGGTAACAGTGGGTTCCCTAGTTTCTATAATATCAAGGCTTCTAGATATGCCTATTCTATGCAAAATAACGTGTATTTGCATCTTTCTTTCCTAGCAAGATGTTATCTTAGACTCCCTGCCCTCCAGCCTTTCACCTTTGCCATCCTCGAAGAGGCAGAGTAGAAAACAGTCTTGCATGAAGGTTTTCTGAATCACTAAAAGTTGTGGGGTTGGGGTGCAGTGTCTCATACCTAAAATCCTAGCAATCTGGGCGGCCAGGGTAAGAGGACTACTTGAACTCAGGAGTTTGAGACTAGCCTGAGCAAGAGCGACACCCCATCGCTACTAAAAATAGAAAAATTAGCCAGACCTGATGGCACATGCCTGTAGTTCCAGCTACTTAGGAGGCTGAGGCAGGAGGATTGTTTGAGTCCAGGAGTTTGAGTTTACAGTGAATTACAATGAAGCCACTACACTCCACCTCAGGGACAAAGTGAGACTGTGTCTCAAATAAATAAATAAATAAATAAATGTGGAAAGGGGCAAATGAGCAAACCTGGTCTCCTAAGTCCCTGTCAAGTGGCAACACGTACTAGTTACACTGTATTGTGGCCTCAATAATGTGATGGAAGAGTCTGTCCCTAAAAACACCCTTGTGAACAGTCTCAGCTGCCTTAGATGAGCCTTTCATGTAGTCATCTGGAGGAGGAGGTACAGGGACCTGCTTTGACCTTAGGGTTGGATGAACTTTCAAAGACAAAGAACAGTGTGGTGCCTATAAGAAGGGTGACATCAGAGGCAAAGTGGTGAGGCCAAAGGATTCTGTAGCCTGCCTCGAGGCAGAATGCAAGCTGGAGTCATCAGGATTAGAGGGCTATGAGGAGAGGAGCCAGAGAAAGAGAGATTGTATCCTGTCTGGCCTGTGTGGTTTTAGATACAAGTTTATAATCTAGTTTGCTTTATTAAGCGCTCCTTGTGGGCCAGCCAACATGTTCGTTATCTCATTTAAGATGCTCAGCATCCTGTAAGGTAAGTACCGCTACCATCTCCCCTTAGGACAAAACCGAAAAGGTGGGCAGGCGACTTGCCTAAGTCACACAGCTAGTAAGTGACAGAATCAGGATTTGGTGGCAGGCATTTGTATTACATAGCCCGCTCTTTGCCACAAGTCCTTGTCCGCCCTTGCAGATCCACATGTGGCCCCCAGAAGATGACCCCTCTAAATTCTGGAGCCCCAGTGCTGGATGGCATCTGGCTGGGACCACCAGTGGGAGGCAGGGACTGAACACTCATGGGGAGTGAGCAGAGAGGCCAAGGCGTTTTTCCCCAAGACCCATGATGACAGTACAGTCCCTCCTCCAGGACCCTGCAACCCTTCCTACCCCTTTCTGCTGGTTTCCTGGGTACCCCAACATCTTTGGTTCCTACCTGCCCTGTGTAGCTTTTGAAGCCATTCATTTATTTTTTATTTTTATTTTTTTGGAAACGGGGTCTCATTTTGTCACCCTGGGTAGCATGCGGGAGCATCATAGCTCATTCAACCTTAAACTCTTGGGCTCAAGCGATCCTCTTGCCTCAGGCTCTGAGTAGCTGGAACTACAGACACCGGCCTGACTACCCAGCAATTTTCTTTTTTTTTCCCTATTTTTAGTAGAGACAGGGTCTCACTCCAGCTCAGGCAGGTCTTAAACTCCTGAACTCAAACAATACACCCAACCTTGGCCTCCAGAAAGTGCCAGGATTACAAGTGTGAGCCAAAGAAGCCATTCATTTAAATGTGAGCCATCCAAAGAGAATGTGAATTCTGCTTCCTGCCACCCCCTCACATACACACATACTTGTCCCACATTGTATCACACAGATTACAACAGCAGGGGGTGGCAGGAGCTGACTCCATGCAAAACAAATGAAGCTCCCAACTGCTTGAATATTCTTTATCATGCAAAAACAGCAGGATAAACTGCAAGGTACAGATCAAAACAACCATGAAAAACCACTCATGAGGATACTGGGAGAAATTTGAACACTGACTTGGATATGTGACATTAAAGAATTCCCATTAATTTCTTTTAGGTCTGAAAATGGTATTGTGGTTATGTTTATAAGAGTCCTTATGATTTGAGGATATATACTGAAATATTTACAGAAGGTTTTCTGAGTCAGTGAAGGTAATGGGAAGAGTAAGAATAATGCTGGGTTCCTCTCTTGTCTTTGCTAAATCCTGGCAAAGAGCTGGCACAAGAATCATAAGAGATGAGAGGCTTGGGATTTATTCCAAAATTACAGAAGAGCAGGCATCACAGATGACACACAATGAACTGCTGAAGCCGTGTGCCAGGGCTGGCAGTTCACCATCCTAGTCCCCATTCTCTCCCCTTGTAACGTGTGCTTGATATTTTCCATGATAAAATGTGAATAGGCTTGGCGCCGGTAGCTAGGGATTAGGGCACTGGCCACATGCACCAGGGCTGGTGGGTTCGAATCCCTCCTGGGCCGGCTAAACAACAATGACAACTACAATAAAAAAAAAAAAAATAGCTGGGTGTTGTGGTGGGAGTCTGTAGTCCCAGTTACTTGGGAGACAAAGGCAAGAGAATCACTTAAGCCCAAGAGTTGGAGGTTGCTGTGAGCTGTGACGCCACAGCACTCTACCGAAGGCGAAACAGTGAGACTCTGCCCTCCCCCTCAAAAAAGAACCACTGTTTTCCAGAAAGAAGCCACATCACCTAGACATAAACTTCATATAAAGACAGAAACTTCAACCTTTAGACTCTGGTTTCAAATGGAGCTGCTTCTTACTCAGGTAAACCCCGAACAGCCTAAGGGTCTGGGTAAGAGGGTGCAAAAGGGGTGCAGCAGTAGAGATTTATTTACAATTCATTTATTTAATGCCAGATTATGCCAAGAAGGCAGGACAGGCCAACTAGTCCTCAAAGTACATGATTTTTTGGTACTTTCCTTATTATGAAAAATTTCAAATACATTATAAACAGAACACAGAATACAGTGAACTCTCCATTTACCCATCTCTCATTTTCAACAATAACCAGTTCTCATAGCAAAACTCCACCCCACCCCAGTCGGTTATTTCATGGGTTCTAGGTAGGAGTCCCACATACAGAAATGCAGAAACCTTAGCTATATAATTTGATAAATGAAAGCACCACCCAGGCAACTCACATCTCAGCCATAATAACGAACATTTCAAAAAGTTCTCTCCTGCGATGGTATTTTTACCTCAGCTTTGCCTGTTCTAGAACTTGAGCATGAATTTTAAAGTGCATTGAGGTGCAAACTAGTTCTGCATTATTAGTTTGGTTCCCCCCCTCCCTTCAAGTTGTTTCTCCCTCCCTTGCCCTACCTACCCTCCTCCAGACTGATGTTCTTTGGGATATGAGGAAATAATATACGGAGCTAGACAAATTCAGGTTCCCACCTTGTAACACCTGGCAAACCAGTACTAGGCCCTGGCTGTCCTTTAGCTATTCTGGGCCTATGGAAGGACTTTCAGCTAGGCCCTTCCTCCATTCTGGAGGGTGTGTGTGGGGTGGGGGGGGTGGGGGGGGAGAGGGATGTTAAGGCAGAGATCATAAGCTGCAATTGCAAAGAACCACCTGGGAATCCGAAAAACTCCACAGGTATTGATTCAGCACGTCTGTGGGTGGGCCCCTCAACCTACATTTTAATAAGCACCCCCAGAGAAACTCTACAAACAAAGGCAAAAAGAAAATATTGAAAAAAGGGCTAAGGAGTTCTCCCAGCAGTTGAGCTGCAGGACAGCTTCAGTTTGCCGTGGGGTTCTACCACCTTCACAAACAGCTCTCCAAGTATTTGAAGTTGGTGATTTCGTTCCTTCCTTAGTCTGATCTTCTCAGCATGCAACAGCCTCAGTTTGGTCAACTATTTCCAGGATGGTGAACTAAAATAAAATCTTAAGCTCTCCAGCCAAGAGGACCCTCCCTCAAAGAAAAAAGCCTTAAAACTGAGTTGCCAGTCATGAGAAGGGAGGTCAGACACCAGTTATACCCCATCTCTTTGGGAGTTAATCATGCAACAATTAAGATACCAAGTTATTAGCAAGCCCAAGGCCATCCAAAGACAAGGTTAAAACATACCTGCAGGTCATCAATTTACTTAATAGATACAGATGTTGGTGGCTTGTCCATGCTTACCAGAATTCCTTATCTTAAAACAGTCCAAGCCTTCTAGGTATTGATTTATGACTTTATGTGTACTTTCTGTCTCCCTGATATGTATAAATCGAAACGGCCAACCATGGAGAGACCATCTGGCTCAAGCCTTCCTAGGCATGGCTCTCTTATTTGGCTCCGAATAAATCTCTTTAAATTACTCTACAGAGTTTGGGTTCTTTTCCATTGATAGTATGCTCTCTCCTCTTGCAAAAGGAAATGTTCTTCCATAAAGAAGTAGATCTGTCTTTGGTAATTTCCCCTGGAAGACAGTGGTGTCCTGGAGCTTTGACCTGAAGCTCAGCAGCATTTAAAACAAATCATCTGTTGAACATTTATTAATGTATCAGGAACTGTCTGAGCCCTTTAAATGACAATGTCATTAAATACTCACAAGAGGCTGGGTGCCTGTAATTCCATGGTTAGGGTGCTGGCCACATGCAGTGGGGCTGGTGGGTTCAAACCTGGCCCGGGACTGCTAAACAAACAACCAACCAAAAAAATAGCCAGGCATTGTGGCACCCGCCTGTAGTCCCAGCTACTAGGGAGGCTATGGCAAGAGAATCGCTTCAGCCCAAGAGTTTGAGGTTGCTGTGAGCCACAGCTCTCAAATCTGGGCGACAGCTTGAGACTCTGTCTCAAAACACACACACACAAACAACCCTCCCCCCCCCAAAAAAAAAATCCTCACAAATTTGCCAAGAAAGATGTTCATTTTGTCCTTTTGCCAGTTTGGAAAGCAAGGTTCACAGAGGTTGCAGGAAGAGGATATGGATGGTATGAGTTTCATTTGTCAAGGCACTTGGCTGTAACAGGTATTAAACATGACCCTAGATGTTGCGCTGAAGGTATTCTGTAGATGTGGTTAGAGTCTACAGTCAACCAGCTGTCTTTAAGTAAAGATTATCTTTAATAATCTGTGTGGGCCTCACTCAATCAGTAGAAGAGCTTTAAGAGAAAAACTGAGATTTCCCTGAGAAAGAAGAAATTGCAGCATCCAGCTCGGCGTGTGTAGCTCAGAGGCTAGGGCACCAGCCACATACACCAGAGCAGGCGGGTTCGAATCCAGCCCTGGCCTGCCAAACAACATTGACAAGTACACCCCCCCCAAATACCCAGGGTCGTGGTGGGTGCCTGTAGTCCCAACTACTTGGGAGGCTGAGGCAATAGAATTACTTAAGCCCAAGAGTTTGAGGTTGCTGTGAGCTGTGACGCTACAGTACTCTACCCAGGGCAACATAGTGAGACTCTGTCTCAAAAAATAAAATAAATTAAAAAAAAAAAAAAAAGACTGCAGCATCCCACCTCCAGAATTTCTAGGTGCCCTACAAGTTTAGACTTGCCAAAACCCACGATCATGTCAGCCACATCCTTAAAATAAATCTGTGCATGTGTCTTTATCCGTAGCTTGCTCATTCTGTCTTTCTGAAGAACTCTGACTGACAGAGATGTGAACCCAGTTCTGTTCAAAATGAAAAAGCCATGGCTTATCTCTGTGTTACATCCACACTCTGTCCATCACCACCTGCACTGCCACCAAAACCAACTCAAGCATATACTTCAGCCTTGGCAAACTTCAGCTGCACAATAAAGTACTTGAATATTAACACTGATCGAGGCTCGGTGCCTGTAGCTCAGCAGCTAGGGCGCCAACCACATACACCAGAGCTGGCAGGTTTGAATCCAGCCTGGGCCTGCCAAACAACAATAACAACTACAAAAAAAATAGCTGGGCGTTGTGGCAGGTGCCTGTAGTTCCAGCTACTTGGGAGGCTGAGGCAAGAGAATCACTTGAGGCTTGGCGCCTGTGGCTCAAGTGGCTAAGGCGCCAGCCACATACACCTAAGGTGGCAGGTTCAAATCCAGCCCGGGCTGCCAAAACAACAAGGATAGCAGCAACCAAAAAATAGCTGGGTACTGTGGCGGGTGCCTGTGGTCCCAGCTACTTGGGAGGCTGAGGCAGGAGACTTGCTCAAGCCCAGGAGTTAGAGGTTTCTGTGAGCTGTGATGCCACAGCACACTACCCAGGGGGACAGCTTGAGGCTCTGTCTCAAAAAAAAGAGAATCACTTGAGCCTAAGAGTTTGAGGTTGCTGTGAGCTATGACGCAATGGTACTCTACCCAGGGTAACAGTTTAAGACTCTGTCTCAAAAAAAAAAAAAAAAAAACCAACCAAAAAACAAAGAAAACCAGAAAACATTGATCCTTAACAATTACATTTTTAAAACACACTGCCAAACAATGACAACTACAAAAAAAATAGTCAGGCGTTCTGGCAGGCGCCTGCAGTCCTAGCTGCTCTGGAGGCTGAGGCAGGAGAATCACCTGGGCCCAAGAGCTGAAAATTGCTGTGAGCTGTGACCCACGGCACTCTACGCAGGGTGACAAAGTGAGACTCTGTCTCAAAAAACAACAACAAACCCCCCCCCCCAACATGGTTCTTTACCCTCAATGATTCCCAAGCAATAAAAAAAAAAAAAACTTCTTATCACAAGGCTGCTGTGAAGTCAGGCTTGTTCTTACTACATCTGACCTTTTATAGTGGGCAGGAGGTGTGGCTTACTCACTGCTTAAGAACAGTGACCTATTCTATTCTAGTCAAGGTCATTAACTTACTATATAACTTTAGGCAATTCCAAGTTTCGCCAGCTGATTAATTATAATGCCAACCTGAAAGTCTGCTTTCCACTGCCCCATCCACTCAAACAGTCAGATGGCCCATCAGGATTTCAGATGTGACCTACTTTCTAGTTGAGCCTCTCGCCTTGAAAGACCCACGATGCATACTCACGGTATCCTCGGAAGTTCTGCAAAGCCAATGTAGAGTGAGGAGTAAGTGTTTATTACCGGACTGGCGGGGGCTGAACAGTCCTCTGCTCCTGACCCTGTCCCTGGCGCTACTGCAGGTTAAATCTAAGACTCAATTTCCATGCTCAGGACACTGCAGTTCAACGCAAAGCATGTAAAGGGACAGAAGAGTCTAATAGGGATCAAAGGAAAGAAGAAGAAATGTGGTGATAGTTGAGCTGAGTCTGAGAAGCAGTATGAGACTTGGGAGGAATGAAAAGATGGCATTCTACACAAAGGACACAAAGGTAACAGTCCAGAATTGTGTGGGGAAAAGGAAAGGTGGAAGTTTTTAGCTGGAAAATAGGTTGCAGGCAGAGGATCTGCAGAGACAGCTGGAGGACTGGGCCACACTGATCACATGTAGGGACTTGAATGACAAAATACTAAACTGGTAGGGCAGCTGGTGGAGATTCCCCACACAAAAGTGGAAAAATGAACCAGAATATGCTTTGGAAATCTGCAAGTGGCAAGAGAGTGAGCAGCAGTAACAAGAGGAGGGAGCAGCTGAAGTATGAACAGCAAGGCATTATTGAGGGCATGCTAAGTACCAACCCTGCTCATCCTAACTCGGGTTATCTCCTTACAGCTCCCTCACCCACTCTTACCATCCCATTTCACAGATGAAGGAACTAAAGCTCAGTGAGGCTAAGAAATGGGCCCCAGACTGTACAACCAGACAGCAGTAGAGCTGGGATATCTGCTCTAGTAGGTCTGACTCCAGTGCAAGCACTGGTGACCACCAGACTCACCTGCCTCCAAGTAAGGTGCAGGCCTCTGCATACTGATGTCCCATTGAGTTGAGAAGTAGAAACACAGAGGAGGAGAATAATATAAGAGATGATTTCTCTGTAACCTACCAATTGAGGGAAGGATTAACTGGAGATGGTTTGAGCTAAGGTGCTCCAGAGCTGCACATCAAGCCAGCAAAACCTTAGACTACCTCATGAACATATACCATACCATGTCCTGCTTTCCCACAGGCTGGCTGCTACCTGACTTAGCTTTTAATGGTTGGAGCCTACTTTCTAAGCAAGCTGAACACCACAAGAGTTAACAGAGATGATTATTAGGGATTGAATTGTGTCCCCCAAAACTCTTGGTGAAGTCCTAACCCCCAATACCTTAGAATGTGATCTTATTTGGAAATTGGGTCATTGCAGATGAATTAGGTAAGTTAAGAGACTAGGGTGGACCCTTATCCTGTATGACTGATACCCTTATAAAACAGGAAATTGGATACAGACATGCACCCAGAGACAATGCCATGTGAAGATGAAGGCAGAGAGCAGGTGACACAGAAGAAACCAAGGAATGCCAGAGACTGCCAGCAAACCACCGCAAGGTAGGAGACAGTTGTGGAAGCAATTCTCCCTAATAGCCCTCAAAAGTACCTAACCCTTCCAGCACCTTGATCTTGAACTTCTCACCTCTAGAACTGTGAGACAATAAATTTCTGTTTAAGCCACCCAGTCTGTGGCACTTTGTTACAGCAACCCCAGCAAACTAATACCATACCATAGACCATCTTTTCCCATACAGAGACTATTACAACGTCCTTTAGTAAGCAAAATGAAAATCCGACTGGGAAACTGTATCATACCACAACATATGTGATAATAAGACTATTTCTGTATCACACCTGTGCTTTATTTAAAACAGGTAATGTCTGAAATTTCATCTCTGTGCAATAGCTCAGGCACTAGGAACCACCGCTGATTTTGAAATGAAAAACAATTTTTACCTTTAATAATCAAGGACCTTCTTTCTTTTCCCTTTACTCTTTAGAATTAAATAGTGACTGTATCAGGTTCTGTGTCCTGAGGAAACCAGCCCAATGGGCAGTAACTCAAGAGGTCCTATTGGTTCCATCCTCCGGCAGAAGGTGGCTATAGCACAGCACGAAGCCACATCAAGAGAACTACAGGCTCTCTCAAGGTGGCAATGGTTTTCTAAACACTGAAGCTGGCTGTAAGCAGCAGCTGCGTCTTCAAATATGTTTACCTATTCCAGTCTACAAAAGCTGTCCATTTCTTTGTTTAACCTGCATTACTCTGAAGAACAAGCACTTTGGCAGTTTTAAGAGAATGGCTGTGGGAACAAAGTTAAGTGTGCCAGCCTTTCCCTCCGGGAATTCCGGATGAGCCCCAGTGAGAAGTGAAACCAAAGCAGTACTTCTTTGATACTTGGAAAATCCCCTACTCCAAAGTATTTTAGCACACATACAAAAACTACAGGAAGTTATACTATAAAACCGGAATCTCCTGCAATGCAAATGTAAGCCAGTGGAATGGTCTATCAAATAATAAAAACGATGTTCCTGTGGGGCAAAGCACTCTTTTCTCTTACACATTAATAGCAGCTAACATTTACCACCCACATGACAGCCACAGTTCTAAGCCCTTTATATGAGATGAACTTTTCAATTCTCCTATCAACCCTACATTGTGCAGATGAGAAGAATGAAGTACAGAAAGGCTAAGCACCTTGTCCAAGGTCACACAGCTACAAGTGGCAGAGCTGGGCTTAAAAGCCAGGCAGTCTGGCTCCAACACACCTCCCTCTCTTAAAAGACAACCAGCCACCCAAGCCAGAAATGCAGACAAACAAGCCAAAAGTGAGTGGGGGACCTCTGAAGGAGGGCGGGTTGAGGATGGAGGACAGGAGAAAACAATCGCAGCTTTAATCCAGGCCTGGTGCTGCCCTTCCCCATTTAATTGGCACAACCTTCCCCTGGGGTCAACATTACTCTCCCACACCTCTGAGGCTTGCAGTGATTCAAATAGCCGTGGGCGGGGTTACACTAGCAAGCAATGCTCCCAAACACAGGTCTAGAAGATTGCAAAAACCTGTTGTTTTCCCAGCCCTGGTTTTCTCCCACCCTCATTGTAACCAAACTGTAACCTATGCTATTCTGAATAGTATAACCTGTATTTAAAGGACAATCCAGGATGGGAGAGTAGTTATCCTGGAGAACTGCACGTGTCCAGAGAACCAGAGTGCTTAATTAATATGCCAGCCTGGAAGTAAGGAGACTCAGGTTCTGGTCCCACTTCTGGCATCAATAACATGTAGCTTTAGCCAAGTGCCCTAACTTTTGCTAGGCTTCTATTTTTCTTAAGTACAAACTGGATAGAAAGATGCCTGGCCTGTGTACGCCACAAGGTTGACATAAAAGGCATTACCAACGAAGGCAAATTAGCTGTTTGAGAACTGTAAGGTGTTTGACATATGATCTTTGCAGGATTGAACAAAAGCAGGTCATCCCAGCAGCTACCACTATCCAGCAGGTGTACACATGGCAGCCCAGCCCGGGAAGGCACTGCCAAGAGAACAGCCCTGTGTTAACTTCACTCTCTCCCCTAAAAAAGCTGGACTCAAGGACTCCAAGGTGAATTGGCTGGACCCCGGCCCCCTGAGTGGCCTGCCTGTCTAAACAGGTAATAATCAGGTGATGGTGGGAGGGAAGTCCTGGAAGTGCAAACAGCCAACCCTCTGCCTCCCTCCAGGTCCCCACACACTTTACAAGTGGTCTGGCATTCAGCTATGAGGGGGGTAGGGTGCCATCTGGTACAGCATTCAGCACTGAATTTCAACTTCAAATGTTACAGAACCAGGAAAGGTGGGAATATAACAAATACCCACTTACTAGGAAGTGGAGGATTCTGGTGAGACTTACCCCAAAGGGTTCAGGGCAGATGAGTTAGTGGGGAAGAGCATTCTACTCCATCAAATAATTAGAGAGAGCCCGCCAAGTCCCTCTCCCTAACCCCCACACCATTAGTTGTGGTCCCCAGGAAGACGAAGGGATCTGGGATCAGCATAACAGTGATGCACTTCGACACAATGACCCCTCCTGGAGAGGGTGGAGAAGCTCGTCTGGCAACTGCCTACACAAACAGCAATTCTGAAGAGCAGCAAACAAACCAGTTTACCCCAATTCCATTTTGCATAAGATTGCACTCCACAAACACCACTGGCGAACGCTCATGGATAACCAGTTAGTAACACTAATTTGGGCTAAGAAAGAATATTAAAGTCCTCCTGGAAGGAACTTTGGATAAGGTGGTTTTGTAGAAATTGACGTAAAGTGTCCTTAAACTCTAAGGCAGGACAGCACCTTCAGTCAACAGACCTTGGAACACTTGGCAACAAGCAGTTAAGCCAGAGAAGGGCTTGCATTCATCAACCAAAGGGAGCTGTTAGTCACTAGGTATCTGTCAGGGTACCTGTTCTTTTTATGCTAATAAGGGGTTACGCAAGGCCCAGGAGGGAAGGTTGTTTGGTGCAGGGGATGATTAGATCACAGAGAGAATGTTTGCCGGCTGGCCTCGGAATGGACACTGCCCACAACTCTTTAATCCAGGAAAGTAGCAAACCCGAACTGCAATTAGTTTAACATCAGGGCGAGGGTCACTGCATTAGGCGGAGAGTGGCTCTTAAAAGAATTACCCATCTTTTGGGCGGTGCCTGTGGCTCAAGGAGTAGGGCGCCTGCCCCATATACCGGGGGTGGCGGGTTCAAGCCCAGCCCCAGCCAAAGCAGCAAAAATAATAAGAATAATTACCCATCTTCTACAGGCCAACACCTCCTTCATATCTCAGGCACGGGATTCAGAAAAAGAGATCTCCGTGTACGTTAATAAAGGAAGACAGTGGGCAAGAAAATTAACACCATCCCTTTTCCCCTTTCCACTCCCAAACTGTTCTTGTCAGTCATCAAACACAGGAAAATGTTCCCTACAACCAGACGGATTCCACTCATTTCTTGCTCAAAAACAGAAAATGCACGAGACAGCACTAATAGCCTTCATTTCCATTCTCGAAAAGGAGAAGCAGCATCGTCTGTGAACCTGCAACTACCCAAGAACTAATTAACAGTGGAAAGAGGAAGCGGGTGTGCCCTCCGTCACAAGCCCGGAGGGCTCCCGGCCAGTGGCGACATTACACCTCGCTCTGGTCCCGCCGTGCGTTTACCTCGCTCGCGCATTCGCCAGCATGCGGCACCTGAGCCGTCGGTTCGGCAGGTTCCTTCTCCTCCTCGGCGGCCAAGGGGCTATTCTGAGTACCTCGGGGGTCCCCGCCACCCCCCTGCGCAGCTTGGCCGCCGCCGTCCAAACTGGCGCCGCCAACTCCACCCGCGGATGAGGCAGCAGCGCCGAGCAGTCCGTGGGCCGAGTCCGCGTCCCCCGCTGCCACGCAGTGCACCAGCCACGCATCCACCTGGGTGCGGGGGATGAACGGGACCCCGAGCGCGCGCACCTCCCGGAGCAGCCGACCCTCAGGCGCCCCTGCGGGGTCCGGCACCCGGCCCTTGGGGTGCAGCCTGCCGGCGTGCCCCCACTCTCCAGAGGCAGGGAAGGGGCTGAGCGCGTGGGCGGAGCTGGCCGGGCCGCCCAGCAGCAGCAGCTCATCCCGGAGCAGGGTGGGGGGCGACAGCAGCAGGTAGAGGTCCAGGTCTACAGGGAGCCCGGCCAAGCTCAGCAGGACGGTGAGATGCAGGAGGCCGCTGCCGGCCGACCACCACGACTTCAGTTGCTTCATCTCCCGCGGCGCGCCCGCCGACGCCCCTCCCGGCGCCCGCGGGTCCCAGAGCTGCAGCCGCCGCGGTGGCACGTGAGGACCCCGCGCGACTGGAGCACCTGCCTGGAAAAGACCGAGAAGCGAAACAATGGACCCGCACGCGCAGCGGCCGTCGCGGGCTCCCCGAGCCGGGCACAAAGGCGCTCCCTCGGTAGCCGGCTCCGTGCCCGGCGCGGCCGGGGATCTGGAGACGCGGAGGAGGAGCCACCTGCGCGCAGAGCCCGCCTGCCCAGACACTCCGCCACCCCGGGCCGCGGCCAAGCCCCGCCCTGGGCCTCGGGCTCTGCTGCCGGGAACACGCCCACGGCGCCGGGACCGGAGCCCGAGGGCGGGGCGGGCAGGGCAGGCGGGGCGGGCCCGGGAGTTCGAAGCCTCTTTAACGCCCTGAGAGCGCAAAGCTTTCTGGGAGAAGTTGCTCTGGACTTGGAGAGGCCCCTGGACGCCCTATGGCCGTGAGCTTGGCCATCCTAACTGAAAGCTAGGGGTGGGAGTGGCGGGCGCGCGGTGAGTGGAAAGGGACAGGATGTGTAGACTAGGGGGAAAGTAGATGATCAGCCGCGAGGCACCTGGCAGCTTGTAAAAGGCTTCTGCCCACGCGTTGATAGTCGGCTGGAGCAGTAGTTAAGAGGAGTTGGGGGAGTTTGACCCCTGGATTCAGATCCCAGCCTTATTACCCGTTGCTTGTGTGACCTTGGATGAGGTACTAATCTCTGTGTCAGTTCCTTATCTGTAAAATGTAATAGCACCTGTCAAAGGGGCTGTGGTCAGATGAGATATTACATGTGAAGTTAAGAGTTTGACATAAAAATGCCACAGTTGCTACTGGGATCAAACAGTATCCCCGGCCCCTCTCGCCAGACTCCCCACTGTCACTATTTCTGGAGAGCTCTGCTCCTGGAGAGCTTGGCCTCCCTTCATGGTACCTTTTGCTCCGTGAGTGAGGGTTTTCACCAGCTCTACTGTTAACCCTGTATGACTTCACATTCATTCCCCCTTCACCACTTATTAGTTGGAATCTTGAACAAATCTGTCACTTTCTTTGTGCCTCAGTTTCCTCACTATAAAATGAGACTAACAATAGTACTTCCCAAAAGCCTTTTGTGAGCACCAAATGAGTTAATCCATGGCAACAGCCAACCCTAGGACTGGACTGACAGGAAGTGCTCTCTGTTACCCATCTCCAAGGCTTAGCTCCAAAGCTACATCCTCTGAATTTTCACCAGTCAGAATTAATCTCTTCTGCATATGTTCTTCCACAACTCTTTTTCCATATGCCAACTTTGCAACACTCAGCCCATTCAACTTTGTTTTGTAGTTGAGGATTGATCTTCATTTGTCTATTACAAGTTCTCCAGGGCAAAGAACCAATTTGGTTCACCTTTGTGTCTGCACTACAGCTTGCATTGGGCTTGCAAATGTAGGTTTTACCAACCCTTGGGAGATTCCCAACTGAGGGTCTGCAATTGTGTACGAAGTTGAGCAAGAGTTGTTTTAAAGGCCTCTTCCTCCACCTAGTTTTCTCTTCTCTCTCCTGGGGCTGGTGTGATAAGAGCTTTCAGGGAGCCCATTGGGGCCAGGGCACTTTATTAAGTTTGACCAATGTACGTTCATGTATGTAAGAAGAAGCAGATTTCTTAAAATTGCTTTTGCTTTAAACATTGGAGGATGGGCTAGGATGAAGAACAGAAAGAGAGGTGATTGCCAGGTTAGCAAGATATGGGACAGAAACCCTGTTCACAGCGCTTAGTCCCTCAACAGGGGCTTTAAAAAAGAAAATCTGGCAGGCTCCGTGCCTGTAGCTCAGCAGTTAGGGCACTGGCCACATACACTGCAGCTGGCGGGTTCGAACCTGGCCCCGGCCTCCTAAACAACAATGACAACTACAGCAACAACAACAAAAATAGCTGGGCATTGTGGTGGGCACCTGTAGTCCCAGCTACTTGGGAGACTGAGGCAAGAGAATTGCTTAAGCCCAGGAGTTTGAGGTTGCTATGAGCTGTGACACTAGGGCACTCTACTGAGGGAGACACAGTGAGACTCTGTTTTAAAAAAAGAAAGAAAGAAAGAAAGAAAATGTGGCTTTAACTCTGTAGCTTCCAGACTGGTGGAAAGGAGGGCATATTTGGGTCTTGCAGGAGACATAATCAATTCCACATACCCATAGCAAAAGGTTCCATTTTTAAAAGGATAGAGCAGAATGAGATTAGAAGGACAGACTCTTACTTAGTTTTATTTCCAGAATCCCTCCATCCAGGAATAGCCAAATGAAAAGTCCAAACCATTGTCTTGTAAGAATCTTTTTTTTTTTTTTGAGACAAGAGTCTCACTTTATCACCCTCAGTAGAGTGCCATGGCGCCACAGCAACCTCCATCTCCTGGGTTTAGGCGATTCTGTTGCCTCAGCCTCCCAAGTAGCTGGGAATACAGGTACCCACCACAATGCCTGGCTACTTTTTGGTTGCAGTTTGGCCAGGCCGGGCTCAAACCCGCCACCCTCGCTTGGTATATGGGTCCAGTGTCTTATTCCCTGAGCCAACAGCACCGCCCAATCTTGTAAGAATCTTGGAAAGTCCAAACTGTTGTCCTGTAAGAACCTACATTTATGAAATCCTCAAATCAGTACTACTTGAAGAATGGTTTGCACACTGGCACTACTGAAACTGGTGCCAGTGTGCAAACTGTTTGTTTCTGATTCAGATGAGGTAATTAAATAGAATTAAGAGTGCTTAGAAATCTTCATACAGCAATTTGATGTTGCAACATTAAACATATCATTGGTCAGTTTGTTTTTTTAAGCCTTTATAATTTTATTTTTCTGGAAATGAATTTCTATTTTATTTTACAAGAGAACCGGCTTGCAACAAATTGAAAATTACAAAAAAAAAAAAAAGTTGGTCCTTCATCAGGGTTAGTTGGAGAAGCACCACCTTTAATGTTATCCTTGTGAGGTAGGCAGCTTGTAAGATGACTTTCAGTGACTCCTTTCCCTTGAATGTAGGTCAGATTGGGTGACTTGATTCTAGCAAATAGAATATGGCAAAAATGAGGGGATATCGTTTTTGAGATTCGGTTGCAAAAGGATGCGGTGGCTTTTGTGTTGTCTACCTCTCTCTCCAGCTTTCCTACTCTCCCTCTGGGAGAAGGAAACTGCCGTGCTGTCAGTGGTCCTGCACTGAGGCTCATGCTGCAGGGCACTGGTGTCTCGGGCCTGCCTGCAGCCGCTTGAGTGAACAAAGAAGCAGATTCCCCCCTGGAGGCTTGAAATGACTGTACCCCTAGCTGACTCCTTGATTCCAACTTTGTGAAAAACCCTGAACCAGAGGACACATCTACATGACCCAGAAGTGAATCTAAGATATTAAATGTTCTTTCAAAGCACTACATTTTGGGGTAATTTGTTACGTAGCCATAGCTAACTAATATACCCTGTGTTAGAGGTGACATCAGACAAGTTGAAGGAAAACTGAAAATGCAACTTTACTTGTGCAATGAGTAATTGATGACTAGGGTGGTGCCTGTAGCTCAGTGGGTAGGGCACTGGCCACATACACCAAGGCTGGGGGGTTTGAACCTGGCCTGGGCCAGTTAAAACAACAATGACAACTGCAACAACAACAACAACAAAATAGCCAGGTGTTGTGGCTGGTGCCTGTAATCCCAGCTACTTGGGAGGCTGAGGCAAGAGAATCGCTTAAGCCCAAGAGTTGGAGGTTGCTGCGAGCTGTGACACT
>NW_003852423.1:8317436-8340208 GCF_000181295.1 Otolemur garnettii | reverse complement strand
CTCTTGGGCTTAAGCAATTCTCTTGCCTCAGCCTCCTAAGTAGCTGGGACCACAGGTGCCCGCCACAACGCCCGGCCATTTTTTTTTTGGTTGCATTTGTCGTTGTTTGGTGAGCCTGGGCTAGATTCAAACCCGCCAGCTCTCGTGTGTGTGGCTGGTGCCCTAGCCGCTTGAGCTACAGGCACCAGAACCTGGCTTAAGCATTTAAATTTAGCAGTATAACTTGCCATGAATGAAAGCATAAAAACAGTTACTCCTAGCTGATGTGAGGTAAGCACACCATGGAAACTTCGTGGAAACATCTAAATAGAAAACCCTTTTTTTTTTTTTTTTGAAGCAGGGTCTTACTTTGTGGCTCAGGCTGGAGGGCAGTGGCATAATCATAGCTCACTGCAGCCTCAAACTCTTGGGTTTAGGCAATCCTTCTGCCTCAGCCCCCAAGTTGCTGGGACTACAGGCCCTCACCACCATGTCCAGCTAATTTTTCAAATTTATTTTATAAAGATGCAGTCTTGCTATGTTGCTCAGGCTTATCTCAAACTCCTGGGCTCAAGGGATCGTACTGCCTAGGGATTACAGGTGTGAGCCACCATGCCTAGCCAATGTAGAAAAATCTTTTTCTCTCTTCTGTGTTCTCATACAACATTTCTGACAACCAATGTGTGTGTTTTCCACACCAAGCAGTCCTTCAGTTCTCTGAGGCCACTAACTGGGTGCCCATCAAGTCTATTCAGTTCTGACACTATCTAGATGGAGTTAGACCCCACAGGTTGAGGCTCAGTCTCACGAGACTGCCTCCATGTCAGAGGCCAATCTCAAGTCGACCTTCAGAACATCTGACTGATGGGCTATAAACTGGGGATTCTCATGACCCCTTGCTCAGGTTTGATAATTTGCTCGAATGGTGCATAATACTCGGAAACATTTACTCATGTTTATCTGTCTATTATATATGTACATATGTGTGTGTATATATATATATTTTTTTTTTGAGACAAAGTCTCACTTTGTCACCCTCGGTAAAGTGCCATGGTGTCACAGCTCACAGCAGCCTCAAACTCTTGGGCTCAAGTGGTTCTCTTGCCTCAGCCTCCCAAGTAGCTGGGACTACAGGTGTCTGCCACAACGCCCGGCTATTTTTAGAGACCAGGTCTTCCTCTGGCTCAGAACCTGTGAACTGAAGCAATTCGCCTGCCTTGGCCTCCCAGAGTGCTAGGATTACAGACGTGAGCCACCTTGCCTACCTGTCTATTATAGAGGATACAGTAAATTCAGGAGATACACAGGGCAAGGTATGGGGAAGGGACAGAGCTCCCTGCCCTCCCAGGTACACCTGACTCCCAAGCCCCTCCAGCTGTCCAGCAGACCAGAAGTTCTCTAAACCTTGTCCTTTGGGGTTTTTTTTATTTTGGAGACAGAGTCTCACTTTGTCACCCTTAGTAGAGTGCTGTGACGTCACATCTCACATCAACCTCCAGTTCTCGGGCAATTCTCTTGCCTCAGCCTCCAGAGTAGCTGGGACCATAGGCGCCCGCCACAATGCCCGGCTATTTTTTTCTTACATTTTGGCTGGGGCCGGGTTTGAACACGCCACCCTTGGTATATGGGGCCAGCGACCTACTCACTGAGCCGCAGGCGCCCTCCTTTGGGTTTTTTTTAATGAAGGTTTCATTATGTAGGCACCATGGATTACATCATTAGTGGTTGGTGATTGAGCTGCATCTCTAGTCTCTTTCTCCTCCCCAGAGGTTGGAAGTAGGGTTTGGGGGAGTAGGATGGGGCTGAAAGTTCTAACCCTCTAATCACACAGTTGGTTCTCCTGGCAACTAGCACCCCCTCCCCCTTAAGGGCAGTCCAAAAATCACCTCATTAACATAAGCTCTGGTGTGGTTGACCAGAATAACATGAATAACAAAAGATGCTTCTTTCCCCTATATTGCTCCAGAGCGATTTCAGGAGGGGAACCAGCGATACTCCTGTCTTATTACTTAGGAAGTTACAAGGGTTTGGGGAGCTCCGGCTAGGACCTAGAGATGAAGACCAGATCCCCCAGAGTTGCCCACCTCCTTAAATTGCCAACATTGTTACATTGACCTAATTTTCATAGACCAGACATACCACATGTATGTATCAGTACAGTAGGTCTAGTTCCTTATGTTGGCCAGTTTGTTACAGTCCCTTGGTTGGTCAACTTAAAGAAGTTGACCTTCTTTATATATATGTTTCAACTATATATATGAGAAACAACTATATATATGTTTCTCATTACAACGTCTTAGCATCTAGCCAACATCAAGAAAGAAAACAGATCAAAATCTTGGCATCCATCCTCGAGTGATGAACATCCGTGACTTTTCAAAGAATTCAAAATAGCTGTCCTGAAGAAGCTCAGCGAATTTTCAGGCATCACAAAGAAGGCATTCAGAAGCCTGTCAGACAAATTTAGCAAAGACATTGAAAATAATTTAAAACTCAACCAGAAATTTTGGAACTTTAGAATTCAATTGACAAAGTGAGAAATGCATCAGAGTCTCTTAATAGCAAAGTTGACCAAGCAGTAGAGAGAACCAGTGAGCTTGAAAACAGCCTACTTGAAAATACATAGTCAGAAGAGAAAAAAAGGAATAAGTAAGAATGAAGCACGCTTCCAAGGTCTAGAAAATAGCCTCGAAAGAGCAAATCTAAGAGTCATTAGCCTTAAAAACGAGAGAGCTTGTGGTGAAACGTATTCAAAGATCTTGGCATCTGTTTAGAAAACTTCCATTACTATTAACCACAGGAAATTTTAATTTGTGCTAGAAATCCTAGGATTAAGCAAAATAGCCTATTAAAGTCCAAGGCATAAATTAAGATATAAGTTATATTCAAACAGGAATAGTCTCTAAGACTTAAATGACTTGGTAGTTGTCGAGACAATTTGCCAAAAGTTTCTGTAAAAGAGAATAGGCTCATGAATTGGCCCCGTTTGCTGTCAGGTGCGAAGCTAGACGGTGATGAAGAGGATGAGTCTCTGCTTTCTTCTTCTTGGTCTATAGTCTTCTGAAAAGTGGACTTTAAAGTTGCCTTGGACATTATGGTAACAATGATCACCATCTGTGTGCTCATGTACAGCCACTCACAACAGTGGCTCTAAAGAACTAAACCCTGCTCCGTGCAGGGGCCTCTTTCCGCATTTATTCCTCATAGCAGCTCTATGAAGTAGGTATCACCTCCGTTTTATTATTGTATTTTATTTTATTTGAGACAGAGTCTTACTTTGTTACCTTTGGTAGAGTGCTGTGGCATAACAGCTCACAGCAACCTCAAATTCGTGGGCATAAGCAATTCTCTTGTCTCAGCCTCCCAAGTAGCTGGGACTACAGGCGCCTGCCACAACACCTGGCTATTTTTAGAGATGATGTCTTGCTCTGGCTCAGGCAGTTCACCCACCTCGGCCTCCCAAGTGCTAGGATTACAGGCATGAGCCACCGCACCCGGCCCATCACTTCTGTTTTGTGTTGTCTAGAGCAGGAGACTTGAGGCTCAGGGACGTGCCGCCCTCTACCTAAAAAATTGACCTTCAGTAGATGGCAGAGTCAGAATTCAAACCCACAATCTGTCACCTCTCCACTGCTGTCCTCTCCTCTGCGCTGTTTTGCTTGTTTGTTCATTACTCATCCTCCTCCTGCAAGAGAGAATGCCCTTCTTTAGTTAATTCATTCTTCCCACACCTTTTAAAAGTTGAGAACGGCTAAAATCTTTTCTGCAAAGTTTCAGAAGAAATGAAATATTGGTTTTGTCCCTCTGTATGATATCGCTCTTCCTTGGTCTTTCATTTTCTTTTCTTTTGTTTTTTTTTGAGACAGTGTCTCACTATTTTGCCCTCAATAGAGTGCTGTGGCATCACAGCTCACAGCAACTCAAACTCTTGGGATTAAGCAATTCTCTTGCCTCAGCCTCCCGAGTAGCTGGGACTACAGGTGTCTACCACAATGCCCAGCTATGTTTTTTGTTTTTGTTGCAGTTGTTGTCGTTGTTTAGCAGGGCCTGGCTGGGTTCGGACCCATCAGCCCCAGTGTATGTGGCTGGTACCCTAACCACTGAACTACGAGTGCTGAGCCTCTTGGTCTTTTAGAAATGAAAAACAACCAGCATTGTATTTAGAGCTCTTTATCTCATTGCTTGGCTCCAGTGATTCCTGCATGATTTTGATTCCTATTGATTCATGCCAACTTTGTTTACCATTAATGACGTATATTAAGCACCCTTCAGTGACAGTTGCTGGGATACAAACCATTAGAGGCAAGAGCTTGCAGTCTTATTAGGACGCACAGGGTGTGCATGGGGTGAAAAATGTTCACCAGTGATTTCAAGAAATATGTTTATTTGAGGCCAGATCTATACCAGAGAAACCACAAGCTAACTAGGCTTGCTACTTCCCAAGTAATCTCTGTGGTGTGATTTGGAATTCTTACATTCAGGTTCAGGGTCCAGAGTTAGTAGCTGCTGTGGGTGTCAGGGAGGAAATTGCAGAGGACAGAACAGGAATCAGGGAAAGAGGGGTTTATGGGACATTGATGTCAAGCTGATCAGTGGGGCCTATGAAGTCATGAACTTATAGCGTATCTATTTGGGAGCAAAGGGGACCTACCTTTGCAACTGTCACTCAAAGTGCTGGACCCAGAAACTCTTCTGGACCTGGTTCTGGTTCTGTTTAATCACCCACACAACCTAAAGTACTGGTCAAGGTGGGCTAACCACTACAACAGACAACTCCTGCATCTCAGTGAATCTCACACTCCAGAAAAACGGGGTGGGATAAAAGGACTCTATGCTCTTCAAGGTCCTTTGAGGATACAGACTCTTTCCTCACTGTGTCTCTGTCCTCCTCTAGATCCTCAGGGTCCCCTCCATTTAGCTGGTAGAGTGAGAGAAGAACCACTATATGGGGATTTTATGGGCCAGACCTAAGAATGGCACTCTCATTCGCACGCCCTGGGCCAGAACTCAGCTGCGTGGCTACACCGAACTGTAAGGGAGGCTGCACGGCAGCCTAACTGTGCCCAGACCAGGAGAGCATGAATAGCTATCTTTGGCACATTTGGTGAGCCACTGTCCCTTGCCTTTATTCTGTATGCCATTCATTCAAAAACCACTTATTCAGTGGTTCAACTACTGAATATGCAGTATTCAACTACTGCATATCTCGTTCCTTGACTGAAAGCATTCTTCTAGGGCTAGCCCAGTGGGTAGGGCGCTGGTCACACACACAGGCAGTTTAGCTAGCCTGGGCCAGCTAAAACAACAGTGACAACTGCAACAAAAAATAGCTGAGTGTGGTGGCAGGCGCCTGTAGTCCCAGCAACTTGGGAGGCTGAGGCAAGACAATTGTTTAAGCCCAAGAGTTTGAGGTTGCTGTGAGCTGTGAAGCCACAGCACTCTACAGAGGGCAACAGCTTAAGACTCTGTCTCAAAATATATAAGTAAATAAAACCATTCTTCTAGCCCCTCATAGTGAATTAATGTACTGATGCACACCTAGAGTGGCTTGTTCATGGTAGAGCAGCACTTTACAGTCTAGGTGTTTAGGAACTGCTGCCTTGTGAGAATGGTCAAAGTAAGTGGCGCATATCATGGGAAGAGCTTGGGACTTCTGGGTCTAGTTCTAGTTTGTCCCAAGCAAGTCATTTTAGAAAAGATACCCACATCTCTGGACCTCAGAGCCTCCCGTGTGCACAGTGAAGACTTAAACTGGACAGTTTTCTAAGTTCTAAAACACTTAAAAATATTCACTGAAAACAACTGAGGAATCATTTAGATTATGACCAAACTCCAGTGTTTTTGCTTAACTATGTGTTCTTCAGCACCACCACATGGCTTGGAAAAAGAAAGCAAAACATAGTACATTCTACTCTGTGTTAAGTCTCCATCCAGAAGAGGACTTTGACTTCAGAGACGCCCATAGCTCAGTGGGTAGGGCGCCGGCCATAGACACTGGGGCTAGCGGGTTTGAACCCTGCCTGGGCCAGCTAAAATCAACAATGACAACTGCAACAACAACAACAAAAATAACCCAGTGTTGTGGTGGGCACCTGTAGTCCCAGCTACTTGGGAAGCTGAAGCCAGAGAATCATTTGAGCCCAAGAATCTGAGGTTGCTGTGAGCTGTGACTGCACAGCATTCTACTGAGGGCGACATAACAAGACTCTGCCTCAAAAAAAAAAAAAAAAAAAAAAGAAGACTCTTGACTTCGGGATCCATCTCATTTCTTTGTCAGTACATGCCCCTGCCAATGACGTTTTGAAACTGTAAGACTCATATTGATCTGCAGTCTCTAACCTCACTCCTATGATGATGGGACGGCAGCACATAAGTAAATCAGATGGTAGGGAAAGTCCACAATTATCTGCAAAGTAGAAAACCCCAAGTACCTGTAACTGGGAATTAGTATAAGCATGGTTTGGAGAGGCCCGGTTTATTGCCGCTTTGCTAGAAGAAACTTTAGTTTTGAGGCCACTGTTCCTGATCATTATTTAATAAAGGAGATGGGGTTTTACTACCTGAACTGACCATTAGATTAGCACTTGAATTCTTTCATTAGTTTAATATCTTCCTGAAGTACATTTGTATTTTTTGGCAGCAGCTATACTGTTCTCTTTAGTAATTTACATCAAACAATCCCTTTTCCGCAGTTTCTTTGACTTTGTTGGTTTTCTCTAATTCCCTAATTTTATTGTGCTGTATTCTGGAACCTCTGTTTGTTCTTAACTAGGCAGCAGATTTCTGATTGTCAGAAGGCAGTTTCCTTTGCTGAATAAATGTGTCTATTTTATTGTAATGGGTTGAAGAATGCCCCCCCAAATTCACACCCACCCCAAGTTCAGAATGTGATCTTATTTGGAAATAGAGTAAGGTAAAAATTGAGATGAGGCCCTAAATCTGAGAGTGTCTCATACGTAACAGAAAAGGACACACCAGAGAAGTGGACGATGTGAAGACACAGGCAGAGATTGGGGTGATGCTGTCACAGGCCCCGGAATGCCAAGAGCTGAAGGAGGCAAGAAGGTGTCCTGCCCTAGAGCTTTCAAGGGAGCATGGTCCTGCCAGGTCCTTGATTTCAGAGCTCTGGTCCCCAGAACTGTGAGAGAATGTATTTCTTTTGTCTGAAGCCACCAAGGTTATGGTCATTTGTTATGGCATTCCAGGGAAACTAGTAGATTTTTTTAATTGTATTTTCTCTTCCTCTTTGTTTTGTTCTTGTTGTTATATAAGAACTATTTTTATGGAATATTATTTAGCCATTTAAAAAGAAGGAAGTTCTTTTTTTTTGTCACAACAGAGATAACTCTGGAGGACATTATGCCAAGTGAAATGAGCCAGACACAGAAAGACAAATACTGTATGATCTTACTTAGATATGGAAACTGAAGAAAGAAGTCCAACTCATAGAAGCAGGGAGTGGAATCATGGTTGCCAGGGGCTGGGAGGTGAGGGGAACGGGGAGATGTTGGTTAAAGTGTACAAACTGTCAAAAAGTAAGTTCTGGGGATCTAATGTACAACATGGTGATAGTAGTTAATAATACTGTATCTATAATTGAAATTTGCAAAGAGAGTAAAGTGTCCTTACCACACCACAGACACACACACATCCCTGAGTGGTAACTAACTGTGGTAATGGAGGTGTTCATTAACCTGATGTGACAATCATTTCACAGTGTATATATGCTGCATCGTCACAAGGTACACCTTGAATATTTATACTTTTTATTTGTCAGTTATACCTCAGTAAAGCTGGGGTGGAGGGAGAAGAATGTCTTCCTTCCTTGAGTAAAAACTGGGGCCTGCTGGGTGCTGCTGAGTCTGAGACAGCCTCAGGGCAAAGGTATAGGAGGGAACATTGCAGAAACAGGGAGCCAGGGCACTGGCGCCAGAGGGGCAATCCCAGTCCTCATGGCGGAGCGCGTGACGCAGAGGAGGTTTGTCTTATTGACAGTAGCTTGTCGGAGAAGCCCATCTGAGTCCTTTACTCCTATGGTTCCCAACCCCAGGACCGGTACTGATCCATGGCCCATTAGGAACTGGGCTGCACAGCAGGAGGTGAGCGGCAGGGAAGCTTCATCTATATTTACAGCGGCTTGCCTTCACTAGCATCACTGCCCGCACCCTATCTCCTGTCACATCTGATTCTCATAGGAGCAGAACCCCTACTGTAAACTGTGCACGCGAGGGATCTAGGTTGTGAGCTCCTTGTGAGAATCCAACATTCTCCTCCATCCATCCTCAGAAAATTTGTCTTCTGTGAAACCAGTCCCTGGTGCCGGAAAGGCTGGCTTTACTCTGTCCCTGTCCTACCTTGTAGGCTTGCTCTGCACTGATCCTTCTTTTATTCTTTTGTCCCACCCACAGCAAATCCCCAGAAAAATGCTACCTCAGGCTTTTATAAGAGAAGCGGATTCAAAGTTACCTGTGACTTACATTTTACAGCCTGAAAATAACTTTAGTTGCCCCCCGAATTACAGAAGTAATATATGCACATTGTCAACCAGCAACAGACCCTACAGAAAGGAAGCAGGAACTTAAAAGCACCTAGAGGGCTGCCGCCCAAAGATAACTGTTTCTATGTAATGTACACATATGCATATATATTGTTTTCTAATAATAATTTCTATGATAATTTACATCTTAATTATATAATTTTATAAAGATTTTTTTTTTTTTGCATCAGACTGCTTCTTTTTTTTTTTTTTTTGAGACAGAGTCTCACTATGTCGCCCTGGGTAGAGTGCTGTGGCATCACAGGTCACAGCAACCTCAAACTCTTGGGCTTAGGCTATTCTTTTGCCTCAGCCTCCCTAGTAGCTGGGACTACAGGCACCCACCACAACGCCCAGCTATTTGTTGTTATTGCTATTGCCATTGTTGTTTAGCAGGCCCGGGCTGAGTTTAACCCACCAGCCTCGGTGTATGTGGCTGGTGCTCTACCCACTGAGCATGCTGCCAGCCTGCCTTTTTTTTGTTTTTTTGTTTTTTTTTTAAGACAGCATCTCATTTTGTTGCCCTCTGTAGAGTACTATGGTGTAATAGTTCACAGCAACCTTAAACCCCTGGGATCAAGAAATTCTCTTGCCTCAGCCTCCCGAGTAGCTGGGACTACAGGCACCTGCCACAAGCCCAGCTATTTTTTTTTATATTTATTTTTTTTTAAAGACAGAGTCTCACTCTGTCGCCCTCAGTAGAGTGCTGTGGCGTCCCAGCTCACAGCAACCTCCAACACCTGGGCTTACACGATTCTCTTGCCTCAGCCTCCCAAGTAGCTGGGACTATGGCACCCACCACAATGCCTGCCTATTTTTTGTTGCAGTTTGGCTGGGGCTGGGTTTGAGCCAGCTCCCTATGCACTGAGCCACAGGCGCTGCCCACGCCCAGCTATTTTTTAGAGACAGGGTGTCATTCTGTCTCAGGCTGGTCTTGAACTCCTGAGCTCAGGTAATCCACCTGAGGCAGCCTCCCAGAGTGCTAGGAGTACAGGAGTGAGCCACTGTAACCTGCCCATCTGGTTGCTTTTTGTAACTGCTTTTGAAAAACCACTTATACTGAGTCCATATAAACAAATAGCTCTACATTGTTATCTTTATGGGCTGTAAAGTACTCAATAGTATGTGTGTAACTTGATTTAGCTAAACAGTTTGCTACTAATAAATGTTTATATTATCCATTTTTTTATAATTATAAACAGTTAAATTTTGGTTACACATATTTTGGGGTACATATCTGATTTTTATACAATGTAAACGTCCCCAAATTTCTGAGTTAAAGAATATAAACTTTGGGGGGAGGGTTAGCTGTATTCTGCCAAAAGCTGCCCAGAAAGGATCACATATGGTTACTAGTGGTACCTTTTTGAAAATAGAATATTCTAATTTTGAATTGCAGTAAATATTCTCTGATTATCTTACTAAACTTTACTATTACTAAAACCTAGATTAAAAAGGATCTTCTTTTTTTTTTTTTTGAGACAATCTAAAGCTGTCACCCTGGGTAGAGTGCTATGGCATCATAGCTCACAGCAACCTCTGCTTCTTGGGCTCCAGCTATCCTCTTGCCTCAGGTTTTTTTTTTTTTTTTTCCTATTTTTAGTAGAGATGGGGTCTTGGTTTTGCTCAGGCTAGTCTCAAACTCGTGAGCTCAAGTGACCCACTCACCTCAGACTCCCAGAGTGCTAGGATAACAGGTGTGAGCCACCTCACCTGGCCAAAAAGGATCTTTTATTTTTTTTATTTTTTATTTTTTTTTTTTGAGACAGAGCCTCAAGCTGTCCCCCCGGGTAGAGTGCTGTAGCATTACAGCTCACAGCAACCTCCAACTCCTGGGCTCAAGCGAGTCTCCTGCCTCCGCCTCCCAAGTAGCTGGGACTACAGGCGCCCGCCACAACGCCCGGCCATTTTTTGGTTGCAGCCGTCATTGTTGTTTTGGTGGGTCCGGGCTGGGAATTCGAACCCGCCACCCTAGGTGTACGTGGCTGGCGCCTTAGCTGGTTGAGCTATAGGTGCCAAGCCAAAAAGGATCTTTTAAAGAAAGTTTCATCTACTGTTTTCTCCTCTCTGCCTTTCTACGCTGTCTCATTTCTGTCTGAAAGTGCTTTGTGATCACAGTGTCCCAGTATTATTTACTACTTTGTGACTATTACAAGCACCAGTTGACTGTGCACATTATTCTGTGTGATGTATGTCCTTTTGTAATTCAGTGGTAAGTGAATTTCCCCACTTCTGTTGAATTATATCTCTCCAAACCTTTGAGATTAAAGAGAGGGAGAGTTAGGAAGAAACAGGATCTGGATCTGCTTCCTGCAAAAGTGTCAATATTTGTTAAAACAAAGAGTACCTCCAATGGAGTGCCATCTGTCCTCGTCTTTGAGGGCCTGCCTGTGCATCTTTTCCCTGCCAAGAGACGATTATTTGGCACAACCGACGTGGAAACTCAGCACTGTGGTCTACAGATCAGAAACTGGCTTATGTAAACAGATGCCTTGCTATGTGAAAACTGGAAGTATAGAAATGTGTTTCATTTTTGAAACTATAAGTTAGGAACTGTTTACTTCACCAAAATATTTCCTATAAGAATCTTTTATTTATTTATTTTTGAGACAGAGTCTCAAGCTGTGGCCCTAGGTAGAGTGCCGTGTCGTCATCATAGCTTGCAGCAACCTATAACTCTTGGGCCCCAGCGATCCTCTTGCCTCACTTTTTTTTTTTTTTTTTTTGTAGAGATAGAGTCTTCCTTTATCGCCCTCGGTAGAGAGCTATGGTGTCACAGCTCACAGCAACCTCTAGCTCTTGGGCTTAGGCGATTCTCTTGCCTCAGCCTCCCAAATAGCTGGGACTACAGGCGCCCACCACAGCACCTGGCTATTTTTTTGATGCAGTTTGGCCAGGGCTGGGTTTGAAACCACCCACCCCCCCCACACCTTGGTATATGGGGCTGGTGCCCTACCCACTGAGCCATAGGTGCCACCCTCACTTTTTTTTTTGGTAATTTTAGTAGAGACAGGGTCTCTCTCTTGCTCGGGCTGGTCTGGAACCCATGAGCTCAAGCAATCTACTCGCCCCTTGGCCTCCCAGAATACTAGGATTGCAGGCATGAGCCACCATGCCTGGCCCTGTAAGAATCTTTTAATCAGCGGGATTACCTAGTTGATTTAAACATTCAGACTATCCATAGGTCATTTTGTTGTATAGCTTTTTAGGAAGTGAGCAGTTGATCAGGTGAGACATGAGTCCCTTCTCATAGTTTTATTATTTCAACCACACTGCCTCTGAAGCAAATAAACTCACTACTTTCTCCTAATACGTATGGAAATTATGTTCTGTTGCAGTTTTCAGGATGAAGCATAGCATACGAAGTCTAGCCCGAGAGAGTTGCAGTCCCCAGCTCGATGCTGGTACCTCATCCTATCACCAATAGCCTTTCTTTTAGGAGGCCATGTGTCCTTCTGAGTATGGTCAGCTACCTGGCCTGAGTACCAAAGAGAGTCTTAGTTACCTGGATTTCTTTGGGGAGAACTCAGATTCTTTCCAACAGGAACCTGAAGAGAATTCAAGAGGTCATCCTGGGCAAGAGTTGTGAAAGTTGGTCACAGAAATTGGATCATTTTTGTCATACCCAACTAAAATACACCAGAGGGGAAAAGAAACTCTCAGGGCATATAACATTTCTCTAAGAATGTAAGTCTCTGCAAGCCTGGCTGCTGAAATTGCCTGCTGTAACCCCAAACCAGTTTTATACAAGAGCTGCTGAAACAACCTCCGAAGACTTTAGGACTGGTTTACCCATTGTTATCACTTACCCATCAAAACTTTCCAGCTACCCGAAATCTTACTACAGACTTTCTCATAAAGCACTACATAGGTTGGGTGCACTGGTTCACACCTGTAATCTTAACACTCTGGTAGGCTGAGGTGGAGGATTGCTTGAGCTCAGGAATTAGAGACCAGCCTGAGCAAGAGACAGACCCTCTCTCTACTAAAAATAGAAAGATTAGCCTGGCATTGTGGTGGGTGCCTATAGCCCCAGCTACTCAGGAGGCTGACACAGGAGGATCCTTCCACTCAGGAGTTTGAGGTTGCTGTGAGCGAGGCTGATTTCACAACACACTAACCTGGGCAACAGAGTGAGACTCTGTTTCAAAAAAAAAAAAAAGCACTACATAGAATTTCTCCCCCCGCCCTTTTTAGTTTTTGCAGGTTTTTTTTTTTTTTTTTTTTTTTTGCCAGGGCTGGGTTTGAACCTGCCACCTCTGGAATATGGGGCCCATGCCCTACTCCTTTGAGACACACGTATTCTGTCTCTTAAAAAAAAAAATAAAACCTCTAACCTTCTCTTTGTTCTTTAGACACTCTCAAGACCACCCAGTCTGCACTTATGCCTCAAACTACAATTCTTTCTTCCAAAATAAAATGTTGTAATTTCGAAGATTTATCTCTGTATTTTATTTGACTTCAACAGAGTGAAATTCTGAAATTTCCAGAATACACTGGACAGCTTTCAGATGCACAGTGCATTGCTAAGTGGGATGTTTGCCACTCGGAATTTCTACCCATCTGTGTCTCATCCACTTCTCCCAGAAAATGAATTAATTTTGGATCCTCAAACCATCTGTAGACTCTGACTCAACAGCACTCTTACAACCCTAAACACTCTATCCAGCTATGTCATTCCTTCCAAGGGTATTTCTGAAAGACACCACCTCCCCTCATTTAGACCTTCACCTAATCTCCCTCTTCCCAAGAAAAGAACAGTTATCACAGCCTCGATCAGGGTTCTAGGCTAGTTGCTCCAGTTTTCCCTCCATTGGGTGGAACAGCCCCAGAGTGTGTTCTTCCCTCACTGCAAAGCATTCAGCTGCTCTGCAGACATCTTAGCCCAGTTTACTTAGATCCTGCTAATCTTAGGATCTTGGCCACCATTGGAATACATAGTTCCAGCCTCCAAAGATACATGGGCATGTTTTCCAAATAGGCTTTGCCTGTGGGCTAAATTAATTAATTGATTCAAAATATTTAAAGAGCACCTGTTATATGTCACACATGGTTCTGAGAACATTATTAATGTGAATAAAACAAAGCCCCAGGCTCGGCGTCTGTGGCTCAAGTGGCTAAGGCACCAGCCACAGACACCTAAGGTGGCGGGTTCAAATCCAGCCTGGGCCCACCAAACAACAATGATGGCTGCAACCAAAAAATAGCCAGGTGTTGTGGTGGGTGCCTGTGGTCCCAGCTACTTGGGAGGCAGAGGCGGGAGACTCACTTGAGCCCAGGAGTTGGAGGTTGCTGTGAGCTGTGATGCCATGGCACTCTACCCAGGGGGACAGCTTGAGGCTCTGTCTAAAAAACAAAACAAAACAAAGCCCCAAATCTAATGAGACTTGCAATCTATTTGACAGAGATGGACATTAGACAAATAGTTTGTCAGGGAATAGTAAGAGCTAAAAAGAAAAATAAAGCAGGGGAAAAGGATGAGGCAGAGGGGAGTGATGGTCTGTGCATGGCACACACCACACATCTGTGTTACACAGGGAGGTGGGCAGGGAAAGTCTTACCTGAAGGAGGGAGAAAGTCGCACACTTATCTGGGGGAAAGAGAATTCCAGGTAGTGCGAATAGCAAGTTCAATTGCCCTGAGGCAGGGGAGTACTGATTATCTCAAGAAATAGTGTGGATGCCAGTGTAGTAGTATCAGGGAGCAGGGTCATGTACCAAAGCATATTGAACATCACAGACTATGGTAAAGAACTTGTATTTTACTCCAACAGGTATAGGAAGCTATTAGAGGATTTGGGCCACAAATTAATATATGCAAAGCATAGTACACTGCACATATTAAGTACTCAAAAAACCTTAGCTTTCATTTTTACTGTCCTTGACTGTACAGGAGATCTCCATTCTGTTTTATAAGAGGGAAGTTTTTCAGTGGTCTTCTTCTCTGCCCTTTTTTTTTCTGTAGAGACAGAGTTTCACTGTATTGCCCTCAGTAGAGTGCTGTGGCATCACACAACTCATAGCAACCTCCAACTCCTGGGCTTAGGCTCCCTAGTAGCTGGGACTACAGGCATCCGCCACAACGCCCGGCTATTTTTTTGTTGCAGTTCGGCTGGGGCCAGGTTTGAACCCGCCGCCCTCAGTATGTGGGGCTGGCGCCCTACCCACTGAGCAATAGGCGCCGCCCTCTTCTCTGCCTTTTTCTCTCCTTCTTTGTCTTTTTTTTTTTTTGCCAAAGCCATAGGATAAGAGCATCATCTTTCTCTTCTTGTGCTCTCATCAGTCACTGGACAGTCACTTTTTTGACCCCATACCTTCAATAAAGTTGCAGAGTTTTGCTGAAGAGATCTGTGAAGTTGATGAGGAAATTACCAAATACTCTGTGACTATCAAGACCATGCTGGAAGGTTTGTGAACGGATGATGCAGGAGATGATGCCCCAGTTCCTTGGCCAATTGTTAATGCAGCAATATTTAGAGACTGTCATTCAGAGTTGTGCCCACTGCAAGGACGACCCCTTCTCCTCCTTTGAGGATGATGGGAACAAAGAAAACCAAACAGACGGTAACCCTGTTGGGGACCAAGAATTCCTGAAAGTTGACCAAGGAACATGTTTTGAACTTATCCTGGTTGCAAACTGCTTAGGCGTCAAAGATTTGCTAGCTGTCACATGCAAGGCTGTTGCCAATGTGGTCCTGGGGAAGACTGCTGAGATCAGCAAGACCTTAGAAAGCAAAAACAACTTTACTGAGAAGGAGGAAGCCCAGGGACATGAAGAGAACCAGTGGTGTGAAGGCAGTGAGATGCTGTGCCTGATACTGTAACACTATAAGGATTGTTCCAAACACCAGTAGCTGGTCTGTTCATACCTGTCAGTATTATGGACAGAGAGCAGACAAAGGCAGCAGCAAATCCATCGTAATAGCAGAATGGTCCTCATGGCATGCGTGGTTTGAGTACAGATTCCAAACCTGTGGCTGACTTTCTTCTAATATGATCAAAAGTTTCTTATTTCTTTGCTCCAAACAAAACTGAGCTGTGGGTTCTCTACAGAAAGTGGCACATTGGGCTTTCTCTCTCTTTTTTTTATAAAGCAATTTCTGCCTAGTTTACTGTCCAGTTAACTTTGGTGATCTTTGGTAGCTGGGACCACAGGCACCCGCCACAATGCCCGGCTATTTTTTTGGTTGCAGCCATCATTGTTGTTTTGGCGGTCCCGGGCTGGATTCGAACCCGCCACCTTAGATGTATGTGGCTGGCGCCTTAGCCACTTGAGCCACAGGCGCCGAGCCTTGGTGACCTTTTAAAAGTTGGCATTGTACATAAAATGACTTACAAAAAGTTTTTCTGAGGTAGAATTATTCTATTTCAGAAATATTAATATTATCTTAATTCATGAGTTGGGAACTGGAGAAAGGCTGCTTGCAGTGAACGTTCTCAGGGGGGATATAGGAACGACTTTCAGCTTCTTACTTTTTTTTGTTTATTTGTTTGCAGTTTTTGGCTGGGGCTGGGTTTGAACCCGCCACCTCCAGCATATGGGGCTGGTGCCCTACTTCTTTCAGCCATAGGCACCCCCCCACTTTCAGCTTGATTAGTCGGTACATAGCAGGACTACTTTAGTTGGGTTGGAGGATTTAAAAATTTTTTAAAGAATTTTCTTAGCTTTGAATAGATTGCCTAGAGACCTAGTTACTTTCTAGTTTGTGGATTTTTTATTTTTATTTTTTGTAGAAATGTAACTGGACAGTTTGTTAGCTTTTCAATTAAAAAAGATACTTAATGGCTAGGCATGATTGCTCACACCTGTAATCCAGCACTCAAGGAGGCTGAGGTGGGTGGATTGCCTGAGTTCACTGGTCGGAGACCAGCCTGAGCAAGAGCGAGACCCTGTCTCTACAAATAGCCAGGCATTGTGGTTGGCACCTGTAGTCCCATCTACTCTGGAGGCTGAGACAAGAGAATCATCTGAGCCCAAGAGTTTGAAGTTGCTGTGAGCTATGACACCACAGCACTCTATCAAGGGTGACAAAATGAGACTGTCACCAAAAAAAAAGATACTTAATAACTGCCCTGCAAAGAATGGTATTTTCTAATGTTTTTTAAGTTTTAATTTTTTTTTTTTTTTTTTGAGACAGAGCCTCAAGCTATCCCCCTGGGTAGAGTACCATGGCATCACGCTCACAGCAACCTCCAACTCCTGGGCTCAAGCGCGTCGCCTGCCTCAGCCTCCCAAGTAGCTGGGACTACAGGCGCCCGCCACAATGCCTGGCCATTTTTTGGTTGCAGCCATCATTGTTGTTTGGCGGGCCCGGGCTGGGGATTCGAACCCGCCACCTTAGGTGTATGTGGCTGGCGCCTTAGCCGCTTGAGCCACAGGCGCCGAGCCAAGTTTTAATTTTTTAAACATAAAAATTTCCTGCCTTAAAAAAAAAGTTGGCTTGCTGACTGGAGCTGAAGTATTTTTTAAAAATTCTTATTATGGAAATTTTCATACTTAATACAAAATTAGATAGAACACCTGGCTCCAAGCAATTCTGAATTCCAGGCTAATCTCATTCCTTCTCTACTGCCATCCATTTTCCTCCCATTTCTTATACCGAATTATTTTAAGGCAAATCTCAAACATATCTTTTCATCCATGAATGCTTCCGTATCTATCTCTGCATAAATAAAATAAAATAAAACCTTTTCTTTTTGCATTACCACCAGACGGTTATCACACCTACAAATTTATTTATTTCTTTTGCAGTTTGGCTGGGGCTGGAGTTCAAACTCTCCACCCTTGGTATATGGGGCCGGTGCCCTACCCACTGAGCCACAGGCACCACCCCACACCTAAAAATTTAACAGTAATTTCTTTTTTGTTTTTTTGAGACAGAGTCTCACTATGTCTCCCTCGGTAGAGTGCTGGAGCGTCACAGCTCACAGCAACCTCACATTCTTGGGCGTAAGCGATTCTCTTGCCTTAGCCTCCCAAGTAGCTGGGACTACAGGCGCCAGCCACAATGCCCAGCTATTTTTTTGTTTTTTTTGTTGCAGTTGTCATCATTTAGCAGGCCTGGGCCAGGTTCAAACCCACCAGCCTTGGTATATGTGACTGGCACCCTAGCCACTGAGCTATGAGCCACTGAGCCAATAATTTCTTAAAATCATCAAGAATCCAGTCAGCCCTCATTTCTCTGGTTGTCATGGTAATGCTTAAAAAAAAGTTGTTGATTTGTTTAAATCAGAATCCAAATATTGCATTTGGTTATAGGTCTTGTAAATCTTTTAAAATCTGACTATTTATCCTCCATCTTCTTTTTTCCTGTCATTTCTTGTCATTTAATTGTTGAAGAAATCCAGTCATTTATTCTTAGGAGTCCCTCACTTTGGATTTTGTTGACTGCATCCCCATGGAGTTGTTGAATATATTCCACTTCCCTCTGTATTTCTTGTAGACAGGAGTGAGCTCTAGGGCATATTCAGGTGGGATTTTTGGGGTGGCTACCTCATAGGAGGTGCCCAGGACTTCCCATTGCATCCCACTGGAGGCCCCTCCTGCCTTGCTGCCTTTCTGCAATGTTAAGTTTGATGGGTGGGTTCAGCTGGCGTCAGCCTGGTCCATCCAAGGTAAAGTTCCCCTCGGCCTTTTCATCTGAGGTTCTAGGGGCCATCAGCAGTTACTGTCTACTCCCATGGGCTTCCAACAGCATGTCTTTCATAGATGCATGGTGGTTTGACCGTTTTGCTTTTAGTTAACATTAAAGCAGCACTGTTGCGGGCAACAAAGTTCATGGAGCTCTCTGGCGAGGAAAAATAGGGGTGGGTAGAGAAGGGATTGGTGACCAAAAAGTTGGGAAAAGCTGCCTTACGATGGACTCTTGCTGCAGGGGCCAAGGCCCACAAACCTATTAAGGCCTCCGGGAAGTTCTGCAGGAAAGCACCTGTTCAGTTGTATGTAACTTAGTATTTTCCAAGTTTACTTGACTGCAATTTTTCCGTTATCACATTTCTTATTATCCATTGGAGCAGGCTTTGGAGAAATACCATGTACTATTTTAGAGTCTAGATTACTTAAAATAATACCACCTCATTAATATATGCACGTGTTGGGACCGACTCAGTCTTCTGAAGTCTACGTTCACTTAGCGGCCCTAAGCTGGCTACATTCTTAGCAAAGCCTCAAATAGCAGAACTGGCAATATTTTTGGCAAAGCTTCCTCTGGCAACTCTAAATTGAGATTATGTGCTTGGAATGAATGTGTGAGCCGAAGAAGAAAATCAACTTCACTTGCCACCTCCTCAAGAAATGCCACATTGGCGTGTCCCCTGGGAAGCCGGGGCTGGATGTAGTTACTCTCTCTCTTCAATGCTTTCCTTCACACGGCCTCAAACCCTGCCTCGGGGGTCATTCCCCTTTATGTTTCCCTGGGTCACACTGTTGTCAACTCTGTCTCATCACCTGCACAGAGTGGTTAGGTGATGGCAAATACGAGGTCCCAACGAAGAGACGATCATTCTCTGGATTCCTTGATTAAGAGGAAGGAGTATTCACTTTAATTGTTTTTCACTTACCAGCTTGCTTTTATGTGTTTAAATTTCTTTTTTTTTTTAGTTTTTAATTATAGTTTCTTTAAATTAATTTTTTTCTTAGAGATGAGGTCTTGCTTGTTGCCCAGGCTCATCTTGAACTGCTGGCCTCAAGAGATTCTCCTGTCTCAACCTCCTGAGTAGCTGGGATTACAGACACAGACCACTGTGCCTGCTCAGCTTGCTTTTTGTTTTTTTGAGACAGAGTCTTAGTCGCCCTGAGTAGAGTGCCATGGCATCATAGCTCACAGAAACCTGAAACTCTTGGGCTTGAGCAATCCCCTTGTCTCAGCCTCCAGAGTAGCTGGGACTACAGGCGCCCACCACAATGCCCAGCTAGTTTTTCTAGTTCTAGTAGAGACAACGTCTCTCTTTTGCTCAGGCTGGTCTGGAACTCCTGAGCTCAGGCGATCCACCCACCTTGGCCTCCCAGAATGCTAGGGCCAATGCTAGGATTATAGATGTGAGCCACTGCGCCGGCCTCAGCTTGTTTTAAAGAGCTACAGTCAATCAGTTAGCTGGGCAGATGCTGTCTTGTGACCTGCACCTTTGTGGTCAGAGGGCATAGTCGTGATTTAGCTGAGCTGACAGGGCAGCAGGGGCTTGTGGGGAGTGGAAGGAAGCTGGGGAAAGCATGAGTAACAAGCAGCTCAGTGTGAGGGAAAATGGGACCCCGTGCCATCTCACCATGAAGAGGGCTCGGTCTCAAGATAGATGTGTTGTGTCTGGGATCCCATACACTGGTGGAACTCAAAGTCAGCCAGGGTGCAGCTTGGTGGTCTCAGGTAAGAGAATTACTCTGATGAGCCCTCAGCCACTTCCGGGTACAGAATTAGAGCTAGTCTCCAGGGGAAAATCTGGGCAGGGTGCCAGGATCCCTGCCATGAGCTGTCTTGGTCCTGATGGGCTCAGAAATTCAGCAGCACCGAGTATGATTGTGGGAGGCCTCTTTGGCTAAAATAATGGGGCCTAAAAATTAACTGACACAACCTAATGTCCAACATTATAGAACAGGCTAGAGTTGAGAGTCAGGATAATGGAGTAATTAAGACCACAGGTCCTGGTTCTAGACTTCTAGGTTCAAATCCCATCTTTGCTGCTCCCTAGCTGTGTGACCTTAGGTGAGTTTCTCCACCTCCCTGTGTCCCAGTCTCCTCTGTAGAATGGGGATAAAAATGCTACTGTCCTCAGAGGGTTGTTATGAGGATTAAAGGAGTTAAGATGTGCAAACACACTTAGAACAGTACCTGGCAGGAGGTAAAGTGCTGAGTGTTGCTTACTATTACTAAATTGTGGGCTTAGGGAACATATCAGTGATTTTATTCTGCTGGTCTTCAAGGAAAGGCCCAGAACTTCAAGAAGGCCTCTGAGATCTATGTGTGAGCTGGATATGTGCTGGGAAGGAGGGAGGGTGCTCAGGTGGACCACAGCCAAGGCAGGGAGGGAATGGATGTAGCTCAGTGGTGCGACAGTGAGGGTGAGCTGGCCTTCATTCCCCCAAGACACAGCTGTTTGGGGATACAGAGGGTTACAGATCCCCTTCCCAGGCTAACAGGCCCCAGTCATGATTTAGGATGTTTTCCAGGTAAAAAGATTGTAAAGGCTAGGCTCACATCTGTGTCCCTTGGTTGTTTGATTTCCCCTGGAGGCTTCTCTAGCTGCTCCCAAGTGTCTCCTGTCCTCACAGTAGTTTCAGCTAAACTTAATATCAGGTTATAATTTTCTTTTTCTGATCACTCAGCTTTTTTCCCTTTTCTCTTGGCTCCTGAGATTTGGCTTATTCTGGAGAAAGGGGCAACCTTCTCTGAGATCCTTAGACACATCTTTCTTTGATAATAGTTTCATAAAAGTAGGGTCGGGGGAGTGTCCTGAACTGCCAGACAAGAATGAGTGCCCAGAGGTCCTAGGGTCAGAGACCTATGCGGCAACCGGCTGCCTGGCCTGTCTGCACCCAGGGGCTGTGTGCGGTTGCTGTCCTAGCTTCCAGGGGAGGACACTGCCCTTCTGTGCTAGCCTCACCCCAGCTGCTCAGCACAGGCCTCCCGCTCTGCCGCCTGCCATGGTAATTTGGGGATCTAGGTTGTCTCATTGTATAATTGGCTAATACCAGGCCATGGGACTGCTTCTTGTCCCCTTCCTTATCTCATCCATTCTCAATTTTTTTTTTTTTCAATTTGGTCCCTTCCACTTTGGGCTGTAGAAATATACTCCCAGGTTTTATAAAAAATTAATTTTTTTTAAAGAATATCAATTGACAAACTTTCTCTAACTCCGCCAGTGCCCACTGCCTTCTGCTTGAAACATCCAACTTCCTGCTGCCTCCTCTCTCACCTTCTGGTGCCCTCCTAGTGTCATCCTCAGCCCTGTGCTTCTCCGTAAAAGCATCGTGGATAGAGTGCCTAGTTTCTCCTGACTCTCACTTCTGATCCATCCCTCTGGCTTCTCTCCTCTCAGCACCACCTCTGGATCAGTTCAGTTCAGGGTGGTGTGGATCCCAGCCCATGGCTCAGGCATTTCTGTTGTGAAGTAAGTCACAGAGCAGCTTGGTGTGTTAAAGGCAAACCTCACCGGCATCTAGTAAGCCTTGATAGTTTTTAACAGATAGCTGTGGCATTCTCTAATCAGTAGCCTCAGTCCCTGATTCATCATCATTACTAACCTTAAAAAGTAGGTCAGGCTGGGCACAGTGTTGTGTGCCTATAGTCTCAGCTATTCTGGAGGATTGCTTGAGCTCAGGAGTTCAAGGCTGCAGTGAGCTGTGATCGCACTTGTGAATAGTGGCTGGAGTAGCCACTGCATTCCAGCCTGGGCAACATAGTAAGACCTCATTGCAAATAAAAGTAGGAAAAAGTCAGCTTCATACTATTGTCATCTGTTAGAAATGTTCATCTTGTTTTGAATTAAATGTATGTTTTAGAAGTTTAATCTCGAATTCTTGGTTATTACCTGTTTTTAATCTACAAAACCTGGGAAGAGTCGTCATCCATCCCCTCCCTCCTGCTTTGTATGTTGGAGCTGGTGTCCAGATGTGCAATGATGCATTTTCCTAAATGATGATTTTGCTCTAAGAAGAGAGTTCTCTTCATGTTATTTTTCAGTCTTTGACCTTGGCAAAGTATACGGCTGATTTTCATGATCATTGCATATTTTTTTCATTGACATGTATCTTTTGTGTTTTCAAATGCATTCATTTGATAGTTGTGACTTTATCATTGACTTTATTTTTTTTAAACACAGAATTTTCTCAAGATTTATCACTGACTTTATTTTATTTTTTTGAAACAGAATCTCACTATGTCGCCCTCAGTAGAGTGCCGTGGCATCCCAGCTCACAGCCATCTCAAACTCTTGGGCCCAAGGGATTCTCTTGCCTTAGCCTGCCCAGTATCTGGGACTACAGGCACCTGCCACAATGCCGGGCTATTTTTTGGTTGCAATTATCATTGTTGTTTAGGAGGCCCAGGCCAGGCTTAAACCCTCCAGCTTTGGTGTATGTGGCCTGTGCCCTACTCACTGAGCTACGGGTGCTAAGTCATAGCATTGACTTTAAATAAGAGATAGAAATGAGAAATGAAAATTAAAAAAAAAAGTCGGTGCAGTGTTTAAGTGGTGTTGTCCATTTAGCAGGTGTGAGATGCTGAAGTTCTCACTATTTGTTGCTAAGTTCTGTTTTTTTTTTTTTT
>NW_003852423.1:8311259-8317277 GCF_000181295.1 Otolemur garnettii | reverse complement strand
CATTTCTTGATTGCAGCCATCATTGTTGTTTGGCGGGCCTGGGCTGGGGATTCGAACCCACCACCTTAGGTGTATGTGGCTGGCGCCCTAGCCACTTGAGCCACAGGCGCTGAGCCTGTTGCTAAGTTCTTTGTGAATCTAAGTCAGCTTGTTATTTTCTCTACTCAGTCTCTAGAAGAGATATGTGTTTCTCTGTGCTTGGCACTCTGGGTGAGGCCAAATACATGAACTGCCTCCCTTTCACAACAGTTTCCAGACCCGATCTCAAGGGCTAAGTCTAGGGACTGTCCCACATGATGCCTTCTGATGGGAGAAGTGATACCCGCACAGGAAGAAGTTGCCTCATAAGAATGAAAAGAAAGACACCTTCAGAAATGCTCTCAATATTTGATGAAGCAGCCAGTTCAGGTCATGCCGGGTAGCCAACCACTCCTGGATTGAGAAAACCAATGGCTGATAAAAGGAGGAAGCATACCTGAGCCAACTTGCTCACAAGCTGAAATATTCAAATGTGGGTTCATGTGGTTGCCTAATTCTCTCACCTGTTCTGACTCAGCTCACACCAACGCATTGAACCAAGATTTAACAGCATGCCGGTACCAGTGGTAGAAACAGAATATTTCACAGGGATACCACCCAAACAGTGCCAGGAAAGACGGGCTAATGTCTGGCTTCCCTGCAGCGGCCTGGAGATTAAATTAGCATGGATTTGCATTTCAAATTTGCCAATTGTAGATTTTAAAAGCATATTAGTGGGATTTTGGTTTCATGATTGTTGTGAAAAAAAATTTGTGCCACTCACATAATGACATACAATTTTCACTGACTTAATTACTGCTTAGAAACGAAGTTGCCAGACTTAAGTGCCCAGGAAAAGACACGAGCACTAGGCATCGCATTACTCATGGTGTTTAAGGTGTAGTGAATATTGATCAAAACCTTTCAGCAGCCTTTAGTCTGCAGCCAGTGGTTTTAAAGTGCCATGTAATTAGCTGACTTATTTTGTGATCCCTTCTTCATGACTGGGTGTTGGACAGTTTCAAAAGAGAGGCACTTTTCCATCTGCCTGAGGGTGTTTATATGCATCTTTAAATCTAATATCTTGTTGGTTTCCAAAAAAGGTAACTGAAGAACTTGTATTTGAAGAATATGGAAGTGCTTTCAAGCACTTGAGGGAGAAAAATCTCGAAAAGATGGTAGACCTGTTTTGAAGAGAGGTGAGAAACTGAGCTTCTTTGAATAAAAAGTAGAACATAAGATATATGTGTCTGCTTTAAGTAGTTTTTTATTTTTTTGTAGAGACAGAGTCTCACATTATTGCCCTCAGTAGAGTGTCCTGGCATCACACAGCTCACAGCAACCTCCAACTCCTGGGCTTAGGTGATTCTCTTTCCTCAGCCTCCTGAGTGCCCACCGCAACACCCGGCTATTTTTTTGTTGTTGTTGCAGTTCTGCTGGGGCTGGGTTTATCCTGCCACCCTCGGTATATGGGGCCAGGGCCCTACTCACTGAGCCATAGGCACCGCCCTTAAGCAGCTTTTTATTAGTGGAGTGCAGGGCTTACTTCACGAGTAGTGAAACTCAAGCCTTGGCAGCATTTTAATACCTCAGGGATTGCAACTGGTGTGAAAGTGTTAATTTAGTTCATGGCAAGATCCAAGTGAGTTATAGAATAATTAGAAAACCCAATTCAAAGTAGGTGTTGACTGAGTGGTTCAAACACTGAGAGCTGTTCCTGGTAGGCGGAGTGTCTACAACTCAGGTCTTCACAGAGTGGGCGAGGACCTTAGTTCTCACCTCCTCCAGCTCCTCTGGTCTCCAGTCCTGGGATTGGTTCTTTGACAATGTCAATGGTTAAACACGCCCAGGATCTCACAGGCAGCCTAGCTCATGGGCACTTGCCCAGCTCTAGGTTTATAAGGTTCTTCTGTGGCCTCTAACCACTGGCCCACTCTCTGGAACTTCCAGCAGTGAGTCTGTTTTGTATAAGACAAGTTTTCTAATATTTGAAGTCAGCTCTCATATGTCTCCTAATTTGCCATTTTCCTTTTTAAGGCTGTTTCTGTGGACTGGGATCCTTCTGAGGTTACTCAGTTAAAAAGACTGAACGTCCCATAGATAAGACAATAGTGCTTTAGCCAAGCAAATAGCAGTAGCTGAGCTTCCCTGAAAGGCCCATGTGCACTTTTCCAGACCCCACCAATCTCACTCAGCTATTTCTCCCTGGCAGAGGTTCCAGACCTTTCACCATCATGCAGGATAGTTCTCTGGGTGGCCGTGGACTGACCCAGTTCTTCCTTTCTCATTCATAGTCCTCCAGGAGAACTACAGAATGTGCTGGGAATGCTACATCCTGAGATAGGGAGGAACTGGCTGCAACAGTTTGTATTCTGTTCCAGGTTCTTCCTAGAAACAGGATGTCTTTCACAGCTTTATCCCAGCAACTCATGTTCCCTGGGGTATACAACCCAGGGCAGCTTACTATTGGGGGACCTTCAGCCACAGTGTGAGTGAAGCATGTGCAGGCAAGATTCCATTTAGCCTGAGCCCCTTTTCTGAGCCTTGGGGGACCAGCTCACCATGACTCCCAGGCTTCTGTGTCCCTTGCTGCCTATCTGTAAGAAATAAAGCTGCTTTTTCTTTGAGTCTCACTATGTCACTCTCGGTAGAGTGCTGTGATATCACAGCTCACAGCAACCTCAAACTCTTGGGCTTAAGCGATTCTCTTGCTTTCATATGACTTGTGTGTGAGTGCTCTGTCACACTGGACTCAGCCAAGGTGGTAACCAGTGCACGGTGAACCTCCAGCTCCTGGGCTTAGGCAATTTTCTTGCCTCAGTCTCCTGAGTAGCTGGGACCCACCAAAGAGTCTCACTTTATCCCCCTCTGTAGAGTTGCATGGCGTCACAGCTCACAGCACTAGATGGACATCAATTAGCCAATGTCTTAAAAAGGGTGCCCAGTGCTGGAATGAAATGCTGCAGGTATGGTCTGGTCAGAGCCCCCTTCTCTGGGCAACATACTTCTAGATGGTTGGGAAAGTTGAGAGATTCATCTATATCCTTTCCGCTGTAAATTTAACATTTCCTGAACATCTTTTATAGATTATTATTTCTATTTTGTAACTTAGTACAATCACTTTGAAAAACAATTTGGCATAGTAAAATTGACACAGTGCCGCCTGGCTAATTTTTTTGTTGCAGTTTGGCTGAGGGTATGTGGGCTGGTGCCCTGCCCACTGAACCATAAGCACATAGCCATAGGTATTTTTTAAGTGTCCATTCACATTGTGCAACTATTGCCATCATTTATTGCCAGAACTTTTCATCATCCTCAACTGAAACTCTGTACCCATTAAACAATAATTGCTCATTTTCTCATTCCCACAGCCCCCGGCAAACTCTAATCTACTTTCTGTTTCTGTAGATTTGCTATTCTAGGTTCCTATATAAAAGACAGTCCCTTTGTGACTGAATTATTTTACTTAGCATAATGTTTTCAGGTTAATTTATTTAGCTTTTCAATAAATGAATATTATTTAGCATAATATTCCATCACACACACACACACACACACACACACACACACAGACATTCTGTTGGTCCATTCATCCACTGGTGGACATTTGGGTTGCCTCTGCCTTTTGACTGTTATGAGTAATGCTGTGACACAGCTGTACAAATATCTGTTCTTATCTCTGCTTTCACTTATTTGGGGTATACATCCAGAAGTGGAATTGTATGGTAATTCTATTTTTAAAGTTTTGAGAAACCATACTTTTTTTTTTTTTTCGAGACTCACTATGTCGCCCTGGGTAGAGTGCTGTGGCGTCACAGCTCACAGCAACCTCCAACTCTTGAGCTTAAGCAATTCTCTTGCCTCAGCCTCCCAAGTAGCTGGGACTACAGGCGCCAGCCACAATGCCCGGCTATTTTTTGGTTGCAGTTGTTTAGCTGATCTGGGCTGGGTTGAACCTGCCACCCTTGATGTGTATGGCTGGCGCTGAGCCAAAATCATGCTGTTTTTTTAATAGTGAATGTACCTGTTCATTCTTTTTTTTTCTGCACATAACATTATACTTTATAGTATAACTATAATCAATATTGCCAAGCTTTTCCCTAATATATATATATATAATCCACCAACAGTATATGAAGGATTCCTAGCAATTCATATCTTTGCCAACAGTGGGTATTATCAGATTTTTCAATTTTTGCCAATTTAATGGCTTTAAAATGATAATCTTGGGCTGAGGGCAGCATCTTATGCCTGTAATCCTTGCACTCTGGGAGGCTGATGTGGGAGGATACCTTGAGCTCAGAGTTTGAGAGCAGCCTGAGTAAGACCCGTCTCTACTAAAAATAGAAAATATTAGCTGAGCATCGTGGTGGGTACCTGTAGTCCCAGGTACTTAGGAGGCTGAGGCAGGAGGATCCTTTGAGCTCAGGAGTTTGAGGTTGTCCTGAGCCATGGCATTCTAGCCTTGGCAACAGAGTGAAACTCTGCCTCAGAAAAAATAAAACATTGGCTTGGCGCCCGCAGCACAATAGTTATGGTGCCAGCTACATGCACCGAAGCTGGGGGCTTGAATCCCGCCCAGGACAGCTAAAAACAACAATGACAACTACTACAACAACAATAGCTGGGCAATGTGGTGAGCGCCTATAGTCTCAGCTACTTGGGAGGCTGAGGCAGGAGAATTGCTTAAGCCCAAGAGTTTGAGGTTGCTGTGAGCTGTGACACCATGGCACTCTACCAAGGGTGACATAGTAAGAGTCTGTCTCAAAAAAAATTTTTTTTTTATCATAGTCTTAATTTCAATTTCCTTGATTGTCATTGTGATTACTCATCTTTCTATTATATGTGTTTGAAAGTTTTGTTTCTCACATGCAAGTCTTTAATTCATTTGGAATTCATTTTTATGTATATTGTATAGTGAGGAGGGGTGTTCAATTTCACTCCATTTTACGTGAGTCCCCAAGAGTCCTGGCTTCTCCCTCTTCTCTGCACACCTTTCTCATGTGGCAAGTTTCCATACGTGGTGGGTCTGCCTCTGAGCTGTCTATTTTCTTGGTAAATTTGTCCCTTTAGGTTAATGGCATCTGTTTTCTTAACCATGAAGTGACAATGATGTGTCGAGGACTGTTGCTGGGTTAGTTGGGTACTTCTTATCTGGTACTATGGTAGCACCTGAGTATGGACTGTGTGTTTAGAAGTGCCCTGCTAAGGTGGCACCCGTAGCTCAGTTGGCAGGGCACTGGCAACATACACTGAGGCTGGCAGGTTCGAACCCAGCCCAGGCCTGCTAAAGCAACAATGATAACTGCAACAACAACAACAAAATAGCCAGATGCTGTGGTGGGTGCCTGTAGTCCCAGTACTTGGAAGGCTGAGGCAAGAGAATTGCTTAAGCCAGAGAGTTGATGGTTGCTGTGAGCTGTGACGCCACAGCACTCTACCCAAGGTGACATAGTAAGACTCTATCTCAATAAATAAGTAAATAAATGAAGAAAAAATTGCCCTACTGGTTTAATAGAACATGATCCATCCACTCATGGAGCTTATAGACACATATTTATTATTATTATTTTTTTCTTTTTTAAATTTATTTTTTATTAGATCATAATTGTGTACATTAATTCTATCATAGGATACAGTGTGTTGCTTCCATATGCAGTTTGGAAAACTCTCATCCAACTGGCTAACATAGCCATCATGTCTTTCTCATAATTGTTGTGTTAAGACATTTATATTCAAACCTTTAGACAAATTCACATGTACCCTAATAGGATAAATTATAGGCGTGGTCCCCACAATATCATTCTCTTCACCCATCCTCCCCCCTTCCCTTCCCCTCCCCTTTCCCCATAGTCTAGGGCTCCATTTGGATTGTAGCTTTCCTAAGATAGCTAACAATTTATTTCATAATAGTGTTGAGTACATTGGATACTTTTTCTTCCATTCTTGAGATACTTTGCTAAGGAGGACATTTTCCAGCTCCATCCATGTAAACATGAA
>NW_003852423.1:8307200-8308988 GCF_000181295.1 Otolemur garnettii | reverse complement strand
ATTATTGTTGTTTGGCGGGTCTGGGCTGGATTCGAACCCACCACCTTAGGTGTATGTGGCTGGCGCCTTAGCCACTTGAGCCATAGGCGCCAAGCCTAGTTCTTACATTTTAATGAATATAGACTCCTCTAGGAGCCTGTTAAAAAATTCAGACTTTTTGGTCATCCCCTAGACTCAGTAGAAGTGCTGTGGACCCAGGGTTCTGCATTGAAACAGCTCTGCAGGGAATTCTTATTCTGGAGAATACGCCTTGAAAAAACCTCATAGACTTAGGTCTTTAACTCGTTCCTTTATATTATCTTTGGTTTTAAATTCCCTTTTTAGAAGGGTCTCAAGAATGGGCTCTCCCTTTTCCATTTCCCCTTCACCTGCCTCAGTGTCACCTGGGAGTCCCAAGCATGATGACTGGGGCAGGTGCACAAACGTGTGCAACAGGCAGGGTGGCAGGCCAGGAAGGATGCTGGTTGGGCAGCCAGTGTCTCCCAGCTGAGTCACTCTGCTTCTCTACACGTTGTGCTGCCAAGAACACATAAGTGAAGCTCGCTGCTGCCAGTTGGCCACCCAACCACAGATCTATGTAAGAGTGTTGCAGTTAAGGGTGCAGGCTCTGGACACAGCTGGCTTCAATGGGAGTCCCAGCTCTGCCACCTACTAACATGTAACCTTGGACAAGTTACTGAATCTCGCTCAGCCCTTTCTTTCTGTGTAAAACTGCATCCTGGAGCTTCTGTGAGGATGTCACAGGGTAATAAATGAATGTGTCTGGTGCAGGGGCAGGTAACATGGGCAGACTGCCATGTGTTGTCACAGGAAGGTGACAGCACCAGGTAGACAGCTTCTTGCTGTTCTGCACACAGCCTCTCTCTCTGACCTTCATTTTTGCTGTCACGTCTTGGGTCAACTTCCATCCCATTCCCAAGTATATGTTAAGCTCAATTATCTTCAGAGCCCAGCTGAAGTCCTGTTTCTTCATGAAGTTTTCCACTATAGTAGTAGTGACCTTTTCCTTTCTTTTCTTTTTTGAGACAGAGTCTCACTTGGTCACCCTCGGTAGAGTGCCATAGAGTCTTAGCTCACAGCAACTTCAAACTCTTGGGTTTAAGCAATCCTCTTGCCTCAGCCTTCCAAGTAGCTAAGACTATAGGCTCCCACCACAATGCCGTCTATGTTTAGAGACGGGATGTTGACTAGGCCAACCACATGCACCGGCCAACCACATGCACCACATGCACCAGGGCTGGTGGGTTCAAACTCAGCCAGGGCCTGCTAAAGAACAATGACAAAAATAATAAAAAAATAGCTGGGCATTGGTGGGCACCTATAGTCCCAGCTACTTGGAAGGCAGAGGCAAGAGAATCACTTAAGTTTGAGGTTGCTGTGAGCTGTGATGCTATAGCACTCTACCGAGAGTGAAATAGTGAGACTCTGTCTCAAAAAAAAAAAAAAAAAAAGAGACAGGATCTTGTTCTGGCTCAGGCTGGTCTTGAACCTGTGAGCTCAGGCAATCCACCTGTCTTGGCCTCCTAAGTGCTGGCATTATAGGCATGAGCCACCCTGCCCAGCCCCAGTGATGTTTTCTTTCCCTAAATTCTGTTGTGACTTTCACCTGCACCTGCTCCACTTAGGTTTGGATTACCTTCTGCCTTATATGGATCTATAATCATCACATGGTGTGTTTTGTCATCTCATCTAAAATAAAACTCTTGAAGGTCAGGGTAAATATTTTGCTTCAAGAACTGCAGGAAAAACCTATATATGAAAGGGAGATAGAAGTTTTGCATCGGCTAA
>NW_003852423.1:8289614-8306997 GCF_000181295.1 Otolemur garnettii | reverse complement strand
GTCATTGTTGTTTGGCGGGCCTGGGCTGGATGCGAACCTGCCACCTTGGGTGTACATGGCTGGCGCCTTAGCCACTTGAGCCACAGGCATCGAGCCTTTTTTTCGTTTTTGAGACAGTCTTCTTCTGTTGCTTAGGCTGGAGTGCAGTGGCTTCATTACAACTCACTGTAACCCCAAACTCTTGGGCTTTAGTCATCCTCCTGCCTCAGCCTCCCAAGTACCTGGGATTAGGGGGGTGCCCCACCATACCCAGCTAACTTTTCTATTTTTTGTAGAGAGTGGGTCTTGCTTTCACTCAGGTTGGTCTTGACTTCCTGAGCTCAGTGATCCTCCTGCCTTGACCTCCCAGTGCGCTAGCATTACAATGCATTGACTAACTTGAAGTAATTTTTCTTGCTTAATAAAGAGCCAAGGCTTTGAATTTTCACATAATTCTCAATCATGTATTCCTTGTATCTAATTTATTCAATTATACGTTCCTGTGCATTATAAATGCAGAAGTATGAGAAATTCCTTAGCAACCTATATCTACCCCTTTCTCCTCCACATACATATTCCCCAGTGGAGGGGCTATTAAGGGCCAAGATTATCTTAATAAAGACAGGCCAAGTATGGTGGCTTACACATGTAATCCTAGCACTCCAGGAGGCTGAGGCAGGAAGATCACTTGAAGTCAGAAATTCAAGACCAGCTTGAACAAGAGCTAGACCTTGCCTCTATTTTAAAAAAAAAAAAGTTATCCAGGCATAGTGGTAATGCACTTTTACTCTGAGCTACTCAGGAGGAAGGCTGAGGCAGGAGGATCACTTGAGCCAAAGAGTTTGAGGTTGCGGTGAGCTATGATGATGACACTGCACTCTACTCAGGATGACAGAGCCTGCCTTTGTCTCCAAAAAAAAAAAAAAAAAAAAAAAGATGTTGGTACTGATGCTTATCTCAGCAGTTTCCACGGATGGCTGGTGTCTTCTCCTATGTACAAACGTGCCGACTGGGGGTTGTAATCCTCTGTCCCAACCCTTTCCTTGTTACAGTGGCTGGACTGCTGGTGGCTGTCCACTTCACTGCTCCCCACCGTGACTCCACTCTCAATCAGAGACGCTACATCACTGCTCTTTAAACATGTTGCCTAGAGACTCCTTTCCCACCCCCAAATAGGATATCCTCTCAAACAATGTGTTCTCAAGCTAGCAGGGGACAGTCTGCTCTGAATGTGGTCACAGCTGCCCATAAGCAGTTGGGTCAACAGCCCCTGCGAGGCTGGGCTAGGGATATTAGCTTGACACATCCCTGTGCTGTGGCTTTTACCTCCCTTTTTGGTCTTGAAATAAAGCACACAGCTTTCACATTTTCTGTATCTTGGTATTCTCTCTTCTGGGGACACTGTCTCCAAAAGAATTGCTTGCAGGGGTCTTAATCTTGTGGTTCAGGAGCTTGATCTTTGATCCCTAGGCCCTTCGTTTTTCCTCCCAGGAAGTCTAAGGATTGTCATACAATGCAAACTTTAGAGTCCTTCCATGGCATCCCCATCAAATCCAAGGGAGGCCCCACTCCCCATTCCCATCTTGACACCAAGTATAAGTGTCCAATGTAACGGCCTGTGCAGTGAAGTGAGTCAGGGAAATGAATGAAAGGGTCTTTTTAAGATTCTATTCCTCTTGGAAGGACTTTGTTGGCTTGAACTCCAACAACTAGTTTCTCTGGCAACTCCAGTTCCTCTAGTCCATTTTTCACATCAAGTTGGACCAACTTCACCGGCTTTTGAGGTCTTTGAGAACTTTTGAGAACTCAGAACACCAAACTTTCAGTCTAGATTCCTTGTTTGTATTAAAAGAATCTCTGTATAAGTTTGTCAGACCTCAAAGGCTTCCTTGGCTGGTATGATTTTATCCTTTACAAAACATCTCACTCAATTTAGGACAGGAAAACAAACTCATGATAAACTTTCATACTACTCCCTCAATAGGTCTTTACCATAAATTCATTCACCTACTGTCTGCTGATACTTTTTGTTGTGGTCCTGTTGATTAATTGGATTGATTAATGAAAAGAACCTACTTTTCCATCTTTTTTTTTTTTGGACTTTTTTTTTGAGACAGAGTCTCACTATGTAGCCCTCAGTAGAGTCCTGTGCTGTCATAGATCACAGCAACCTCAAACTCTTGGACTTAAGCGATTCTCTTGCCTCAGCCTCCTGAGTAGCTGGGACTACAGGTGCCCACCATAACACCCGGCTATTTTTTTGTTGCAGTTGTCAATGTTGTTTAGCTGGCCCGGGCTGGGTTCAAAGGCCCAGCCTGGGTGTTTGTGGCTGGCGCCCTAACCACTAAGCCACAGGCGCCGCCATGGACTTATTTCGTAATGAGGTTTTGCAAGGTTCTGAGCAAGAAGTTAGACAGGGCCAGGTGCAGTGGCTCACACCTGTAATCCCAGCACTCTGGGAGGCAGAGGCAGGCAGATTGCTTGAGCTCAGGAGTGAGACCAACCTGAGCAAGAGTAAGACCCTATCTCTAAAAAATTAGCTGATTGTGGCGGGTGCCTGCAGTCCCTGCTACTCAGGAGGCTGAGGCAAGAGGATTACTTAAGGCCAAAGAGGCTCGAGGTTGCTGTGAGCTATCCATGCCATGATACTCTACTGAGGGCGATGAAGTCAGACTCTGCCTCAAAGAAGAAAGGGAAAGGGGAGACAGAGGGGGAGGAAGGGCAGAGGAGAGGAAAGAAGGAAGAAGGAGAAGGGGGAGGAGGGAGAGAGAGGAGGGGGAGAGGGAGAAGGGGAAGGGAAAGAGAAAGAAGGGGAAGGGGGGAGGGGGAAGGGGGAGGGGAAGGAGAAGAGAAAGAAGGAGAAGGTGAAGGGGTGGAGGGGGGAAGGGGAGAGGGAGAAGGGGAGGAGGAGGAAGGAGAAGACAACAACCACAACCGGGACCAGAGATCTACATATCTGTCCCTTTCTAGAGAACCGGTACATTTTGCAGGCCAATTACTCTGCAAAAGATGCCTCATGGCTCTGTGTTTTAGAGCCAGAATCAAAAGACCAAGTCAGGTGAAGTGGCTTACCTGAGGAGAGAAAAAGACCTGGTCTCTTTAGTTATGAGATTGCTAATATTCACCTTGAGGGAGAAATTAACATTAGTTTTACCAACGCCATTTGCTTCCAATTCAATTCAAAAACCCTGATGTTGCCAAACAGCAAGGTAGGCCCTTATTCATTTCTTAAGTAGAATGAAATAAAATTGATTGTCTATAAAATATTTATCAGATCTAGGCTAGAGTTTGAATTATAATAGCTCCTGCAGGCTTTAAAACGTCCTCTTTCTGCTTATTTTATTATTGATTAGGCAGACAAAATTTTTACTTAATGCAGCGACTATAATATGTTTTCTAGGATTAATTTACTCACCCTTGAGGATTAATTTAATTCCTTCATGATAGCAGTTTTTTCCGGGATTTTTTTCCTCCCAAAGGGTCACATCCAAATTTGTTAAACTGTTATATGGGTCAAGATAATTTGAGTGTAACTTAATCATTTATGGCTGTGTTTGCCAAGGCTGGCTGCCCATCAGCATTACCCAGGGAATGTCTTAAAAATACAGACACCAGGTTCTGTCCCAGAGCCAGCGAAACAGAGTGCAACCTGGGAATTCTTTCATTTAAAGATGTCCCCAGTGATTCAAGTGCAACAGCCTTGCCTCTGTTGGTCGACTAAGGTTTGGGAACTGATCAGCATAGTTTATTTAGTCTCAGGTAATTTTAAGGTAAAATGTTATTGTCGTTAGACATAGAAACTTCTGTTGCAAACCACATGGTCTTGTTTCTTTTCATCCTCTCACCCATTAGAATGGCCCACGCTCCCCTCCCTGTGTTAGAAGTGGACATCAGAGGAGGACACACAAGATGGGAAGGAGGTTTAAGTGGAACTGTGTTGTCACTGACAGTGATCAGAGGAGCCAGCTAGAGTAGGCAGAGCAGCCACAAAGGTTCTTTCTCCCCCTCCTGCTGGCCTGACCTGGCCCAAGCTCGTTGGTTGGTTTGCTCTATTTGACTGGGTCCCCAAAGACCTTCAGAAAGTCAAGGTTGGTCTTTGGTATGTGCCCAGAATCTTATTCAGTGGCATGAATTTGTACCTGGCCATAGGACTTGAAAAACACTGACTGTAAACATAGTTATACCATTTCAAAGCCATTACAACCACAATAATGACAACAAACACACACACACACACACACACACAAACCCTTAGGTGCCAGGTGTGGTGGCTCATTCCTATAATCCCAATGCTTGGGAGGCCAAGGCGGGTGGATTGCTTGAGCTCACAGGTTCATGACAAGCCTGAGCAGGAGTGAGACTCTGTCTCTAAAAATAGCTGGGCATTGTGGCAAGCGCCTGTAGTCCCAGCTACTCGGGAAGCTGAGGCAAGAGAAGAATCGCTGGAGCCCAAGAGTTTGAGGTTGCTGTGAGCTATGACACTACAGCACTCTACTGAGGGAGACAAAGTGAGATTCTGTCTCCAAAAAACAAACAAACAAACAAAAAAACCCCTCAGGTATAGTTTTCTCCCCCTTAATATCAGTGAAGAGGCTTTTCTTAACTGAACAAAGGACATCTATCTTCCTTCCTTCCTTTTCTTTCTTTCTCCCTTCCCTTCCCCCACTCTGTTGCCCTGGGTAGAGTGTTGTGGCATGAGAGCTCTTAGCAACCTCTCAGACGCTTGGGCTCAATAGATCCTTCTGCCTCAGCCTCCCAAGTAGCTGGAACTACAGGCACATGCCATGACATCTGGCTAATTTTTCTAGTTTTGGTAGAGATAGGGTCTCATTCTTGTTCAGGCTGGTTTTGAATTCCTGAGCTCAAGCAATCCTCCTGCCCAGGCCTCCCAGTATGCTAGGATTATGGGTATGAGCCACCAAGCCCAGCCTCATACATCTATTTTGAACTAAAAATTAATCTCCTGGTTTGTGAAATGATTTTATGAAAATAAATTTATCTATCAGAAACACCTTACCCTGTGGTACAGAAAGTAACTCCCATTTTAAGGCATGCATGTTGGGGCACATTCCTAGTGTATAAAAGGTTTATGTTGAAAAATAATCTTTCTCCATCCTTCCTAGGTTTTGCTACTTAGAAATACTCACTAATAACACTTTCTTGGCTATTCTGTCTTGATTTTTTTGAGACAAGCGTCTCAAACTGTAGCCCTGGGTAGAGTACCATAGTGTCACAACTCACAGCAACCTCAAAATCCTGGGCTTAAGTGATTCTCTTGCTCCAGCCTTCCAAGTAGCTGGGAGTACAGGCACATGCCACAACATCCAGCTATTTTTTGTTGTTGTAGTTGTCATTGTTTTAGCCGGCCCAGGTGGGGTTTGAACCTGCCAGCCTTGGTGTATGTGGCCAGTGCCCTACCCACTGAGCTATGGGTGCCGCCCATTCTTGGCTATTTTTTGAAAAATGTTTTATATGTATATCACAAAGTAGCTTGTACATACACAGGCATCCCTTTAAAAAGCCAGATTATTTTCCAGCCTGTTTGCTATTATAAAAAAAATGCTTCAATGAAGGGTTCCATGTTTTCATACACATACCTGCATCTATGTCTCTGAACCCATTGGGTAGTATATGAAGGATCCATTTTCGGAAGTGAGGTTATTGGCTCAATGCATTTTGATAGATAGTCCAAATTGCCTGGAGGCGCTGCATCAGTTGACCAATAGGATACAAGGACCATTTTACTATACACTGTTACTTATTCTAAAAGCTTTCCTGCTGATTTTGTTTGTGTGTTTTCAAGTTATATAATACATCATCTACAGATCAGGATAATTTAACCTCATGATTTCCAATTTTCATACCTCTGTTTCTGTCTTTTGCATTGGCTGGTAATTCTTGACCAATGTTAACTAATAACGATGAGAGTGGATGTCCTTGTCTTCTTCTCCTGTAATGGTAAAGCTTCTGTTATTTCCTATTAAGCATAAAAATAAAAAAAATGTTTTTCTTTACTGATTTTTTTTTCAGACAGGAGGATGAAAAGAAACAAGAACATGTGACTCTGCTCCCCCAGCCTACATAGAGTGCCATGACATAAGCCTCACTCACAGCAACCTCAAATTCCTGCCAAATGATCCTCCTGCCTCAACCTCCCCCCTGTAGCTACAGGTGCCCGCCATGATGACCGGCTATTTTTCCTATTTTTATTAGAGACGGGGGTCTCACTCTTGCTCAGGCTGATCTCAAACTCCGGAGCTCAAGTAATCCTCCTGCCTCGGCTGCCTAGAGTGCTAGGATTCCAGGTGTGAGCACTGTGCCTGGCCTTTATTGAATTTTTTTTTTTTTAATTTGGAATGAAATATTAAGTTTTGTCAAATGCCTTTTTGGAATCTATATGAATTACTTTATTGAAGATAATTTATTATTTAATACATTAATTTAAGACTATTCAGGAAATTCAAGATTTGATTGCCCTGAATCTATCAAAAAATGTGAAATGTGGTTACATTATTTGTAACATAAAAAAGCCCTAGGAACTATGAAAATGTCTCTTAATAGGGAAACAGTTAAATAAATTATAGCATTTTCATGTGGTGGAAAACTATGGAGCTCTTTAAAAATAATGACGTAGATTATATATGCCACAATGAATCAATCTGAGACCTGAGGTCAAGTGCAAAAGGCAAGAGCAATGCAGTGTGTGTTCTTATTTGTGTAAACAGTAACAAGGGACATGCACATGTAAATATGCATATACAGAGGGCGCCAAAATGTACACATTTTAAGAAAGGAAAAAACGTATTAAAATTGTAATACTCAATATGTACTGATAATGTTTGTTATCTTGCATGCTGTATCTGCTACCTCTCATAACTGCAGAGGTCAAATGTGACTTGAGTATTACAATTTTAATACAGTATTTTCCTTTCTTAAAATGTGGGCGTCCTTTAGCAAATACACTATGGGCAGTCCCTGAGTTACAGACATCCAACTTACATACAACCTGCACTTAGGAAGGGAAGCTATTACAGGTAAAAGGCCAATGTACCTGATCCAACTTACATACACATTCAACTTAAGAATGACCTACAAACCTATCACATTTTTAACCTGGGGACTGCCTATATTAGTGTTTACTTCTTCTTCTTCTTCTTTTTTTTTTTTGAGACAGAGTCTCATTATGTTGCCTTGGTAGAGTGCTGTGACATCACCGCTCACAGCAACCTCCAACTCTTTTGGGCTTAAGCGATTCTCTTGCCTCAGCCTCCAGAGTAACTGGGACTATGGGCATCGGCCTGGCTATTTTTTGTTGCAATTGTCATTGTTGTTTTAGCAGGCCCTGGCCGGTTCAAACCCACTAGTATGTGGCTGGTGCCGTAACCACTGTGCTATGGGTGCCGAGCCTAGTGTTTACTCGTTGATGAGGACAGAGGTCTGGGGATCTCAGATAATTTACTCTGTGTTTGAACTTTTTTTTTTTTTTTACCATGTGCATTTATTCCTTTTCTTTTCTTTTTTGGGGAGGGGGGACAGAATCTCACTTTGTCGCCCTTGGTAGAGTGCTGTGGAATCACAGCTCACAGCAACCTTAAATGCTTGGGCTCAAGTGATTCTCTTGCCTCAGCCTCCTAAGTAGCTCGGCACTATTTTTAGAGACTTGGTCTGGCTCTTACTCAGGCTGATCTCAAATCTGTGAGCTCAGGTAATCCACCTACCTCAGCCTCCCAGAGTGCTAGGATTACAGGCATGAGGAACCACGGTGCCCAGCCCCATTTATTCCTTTTCCAGTGAAAAAAGAATCACAAAAAATGTAACGATTCAAGTTATTTATTTTCTTAAACCACTTAGTCTATGGGAAGCAGCCCACACAGACAAAGGCAGGGGCAGTGCAGGTTTTGGAGTGTGGCCTTTGGAGCTGACTTGAGTCAGAAACCCAGCCATTGCTGTGTCAGAATCCCAACACTTGCTGAATAGGACCTGGGGCTTCAATTTCCTCAGACTGTAAAAAGGGGACCAATAGTCTGTTCTTCATGGGGTTGCCATTACATGATCAATACAAATGTATCAGCCAGAGCTCTTCAAGGAACCACTCTGTGTATTTTAAACAGAAAAGGAATGGGAACAAGGAAGTAGGAACATAAAAAATGGCAAAAAGCTAGAGAAGCAGGTTTCCAGGCTGAGGAGCAGGCCCTGGAGCACACTTCCAACTGGCCAGCTGGGGCGCTGCCTCCCCCACCACCCTCAGGAAGGGGGACCATAGACCATCACAGGCACCATCAGCTTTAAAGATGCAATGTCATAGCTGTGACCAAGGGACCTGGAACCCACTTGGCTGCTACTGTAATCATCTCTCATTATTCAAGAATTTGGATTCTGGACAGTGGACAGTACTCTACCCAAGACCACTGAGATATGGAGGTTTAATTTTTAGCGTTGAAACAATGGCTACCAGTAAACGTGCTTGCATTTGTAAACAAGTGATGAAACTTGAAACGGAATGATCTCACTCTGAGGATCCTTTCAGCTCTATAATTTTATAATTCCCAAGTCACAGCACAAAACAGTTCCATTAACTTGTAATTATGCATCATATCTTCTGTAAGTATAAAGAAGGAGGGCTGCAATCCATGGGTCCTCTTGCAGAACAGAGGCATTTATTGCTTGTGTCTTACTGACTCCCTTGAAATGCAGCCATAATAGTGGTAATTCGCTTTTGTGATACTGGCCTGGTGAACTGGAGTTGGTCTCAGACAGCTGGCAGTGTGTTCACATCTGCCACTGAGGCTCTGACTGAACCAGAGGAGAAGTGTCTGGGCCCCAGCAACATGAGTCTGGCAGGGAGGAAGAAGAGAATGAGGATGAAGAGGCTGTTCTTGATCAAGACCCCACAGTCAGGTGTCAGCTGTGGGTGGGGGACTCACCTGCCCTGCAGCAGGCAGGGGCTGGGGGTTAGAGTGGGGTGGGATGATCAATAGATTGGGTTCAAATATGCCCATGTCAGCTGTGGCCCCCGGCTTCCATTCATATCAAGAGAGTTGACTTAAGCACTAGGAATGTTCAGGCCTTGGCAAGTAGAAATGAGTTCAGGGGTGTCAGTCCTCACACAGAAGGACTTCTCTAGTGAGGAGGGGCTGCTGAGGTGTGAGCAGGGATCAGGGGGCTTGCAGAGTTACCTCGAGTATCAGAGCCCCTTCCCCCTGCTTATCACTCCTGGGATTTAGAGTGGGTCTTAGTTACTTTGAATAACTACTAAATTCTTTCACTTGAATAGTGTATATACCTTTTTTTAATCATAAGAGAAATTCTCATAAGTTAAATACTGGATAACATGTTTTTTAATGTAACTACTTAAATATGTAAAAATGCAAAGTTATGAACTTTTGCACATGGTATTTAGATAATTTCAGAGAGCTCTGTGTGTGTATATATATATATGACTCTATATAATAAAACAATATAGTGTTGTGTTAAGAACACAAACTCTGGAACAGGACCTGCTTGGGTTCAAACCCTAGACCTATCACTTTGGTGGTTCAAGCAAGTTAATCTCTCCATGCCTCAATTTACTTACTAGTAAAATGCAGATAATGGTGTGCATCTCACAGCATTGCTGTGAGGATTAAATAGCTAATACATGAAAAAAGCTTAGCACAGAGCCTGGCATGTAGCAAGCACCTGATAAGTGCAAGCTGTTATACATAATTACCATAAAAACAAAGCCAATGTATTAATGAAACCCAAATAGAACTGCATAATCGATATTGCTGAGGTAAGCAACGTGAATTTAATATGGCAGATGATGCTATTATCCTGAAGCTAATCAGTCAGGTCAAGTTTAACAGTAGGAAGATTTGGTCTTAGGTTCTGTTCTGTATTTACTATCTTTGGACTTTGGGTTTAATGCTATTGCAGAGAATACCTGCTAGCCTGGTCTTGTTTGCTAGTTCAAAATAATCAGACCTCGGGCAGTGTCCATAGCTCAGTGGGTAGGGTGCCGGCCACATACACTGAAGCTGGCCGGTTGGAACCTGGCCTGGGCCAGCTAAAACAATTGCAAGTGCAACCAAGAAATAGCTGGGCATTGTGGAGGGTGCCTGTAGTCCCAGCTAGTTGGAAGGCTGAGGCAAGAGAATTACTTAAGCCTAGGAGTCTGAGGTTGCTGTGAGCTGTGATGCTACCGCACTCAACTAAGGGCGACAGCTTGAGACTCTGTCTCAAAAAAAAAAAAATCAGACCTCATAGTTAATTAAAACTTTGCCTTTGAGCATTCCTGAAATGCTGGTTTTAATAAAATGCCACTTGATACCCTGTGGAACCGTCTTGTTCGCTCAGAAGTAAAGATAGCATTGCTGCACCCTAGGAATCTGTCTTTGACGAGTACCTATTTGCATAGTTAGGACTAGAAACAGAATAGTTCTTCACTGTTATTTACTGCTACATTCATAGGAACTAAGCTTTTACAAAGTGGTAGGTTCAAAACGGGGTCCATGGACACAATGAGAATGTAGTTTTGATGGCTACAATGTTCTTTTGAGTTTAGATAGCAAAATGCTGGGTTTCCTAAAGACTTAGATCCATTCAAATTATTTTGGACTCTTCATTGTTCATTATCACATGATATCATTTGACCTTCACTTGGTGAGACTGTATTTACAAATATAAATATAAACTCTAAATTATATGGCAGGATCACGGAAGAGGAGCGGCCAAAATGAAGTTCAATCCCTTTGTGATTTCCGATCCAAGCAAGAACCACAAACTTACACATTCCCCACAAACCCACATTTGCAGGAAGATTATGTCTTCCCCTCTTTCCAAAGACCTGAGACAGAAGTACAACTTTTAATCTATGCCCATTTGAAGGGATGATGAAGTTCAGGTTGTCCGGGGTCACTAGAAAGGTCAGCAGATTGGCAAATAGTCCAGGTTTACAGGAAGAAATACGTCATCTACACTGAGCAGGTACAGTGAGAAAAGGCAAAAGGCCCAAATGTCCATGTGGGCATTCACCCCAGCACGGTGGTTGTTACTAGGCTTAAACTGGACAAAGACCGCAAAAGATCCTTGAACAGAAAGCCAAATCTTGCCAAGTAGGAAAGGAAAAGGGCAAGTACAAGGAAGAAAGAATTGAGAAGATGCAGGAATAAAATAATCTTACATACAACTTTCATTAAAGACTGCTAAAATTGGCTTGGCGCCCGTAGCACAGTGGTTACAGCACCAGCCACATACACCCAAGCTGGCAGGTTTGAACCCGGCCCGGGCTAGCTAAGCAACAATGACCACTGCAACAACTACAAAAAAATAGCTGGGTGTTGTGGCGGACGCCTATAGTCCCAGGTATATGGGAGGCTGAGACAAGGGAATCACTTAAGCCCAAGAGTTGGAAGTTGCTGTGAGTTGTGATGCCACAGCTTCTACTGAGGGCCACATAGTGACACTGTCTCAAAACAAAACCAACCAACAAACAAACAAACAAAACCTGCTAAAATTGGCTAGGTGCCAGTAACACAGTGGTTATGGTGTTGGCCACATATACCATGGCTGGCAGGTTCAAATCCAGCCTAGGCCAGCTAAACAACAATGGCAACTGCAACAACAACGACAAAAAACCAGTCGGGCATTCTCTCGGGTGCCTGTAGTCCCAGCTACTTGGGTGGCTAAGGAAGAGAATTGCTTAAGCCCAAGAGTTAGAGGTTGCTGTGTGAGCTGTGATGCCACAGCACTCTACTGAGGGCAGCATAGTGAGACTCAGTCTCAAAAAAAAAAAAAAGAAAACCTGCTAAAATGAAAAAAAATTATATGGCAGAATATTATTTTTTTAAAAAAGATTGCCATCAAAATAAAAAAAGAAAATTAAAAAAGCTAACCAAACTGACCGTCTCGAGGGAAATGAAGACACTCTGGGAATCCAATGACCCTCTCACTTTGGTAACCCAGTACCTGGTATATACACAGTGAGTATTCAATCAGTGTTTGCTTCTGAATGAGGGAAAGACTTCAGTGAGGAAAGTGAAGTCAACTGTCCATTCCATGGATTGGGCCAATAATGTACAGGCAGGTGAGAAAGTGTGGACCTCGGGGCTCACCTTTGGCACTCCACCTCCAGAGCACCTTCTGGGAACAATTAGGAGCAGGGATGGTTGGGCCTGGGATGTCAGGTCTGGAAAGGATGACCTAATTATCCGCATAGTGAGCAGAGGGTGGTGCTGACATCCTGCCATGGAGATTGTACCTGAAACTGCGGCTGCCTGGCCCTGCAGTTGGGCCTGTGGGTAAAACAGAGTCTGGGAGAACCGGTCCAGCGTGGAGACAGGGAGCGAGATAACCTCCTCCCATGCATCACATCTGCCTGAGCAGTGGGACAAACCTACAAGATATGCTCACGGGAGTACCGTCATTGCCTCCACTGTGTGCAAATAGGTAAAAATTAATTTTAACCAGAAGTTTGGGGCATGCAGAATTCAGTACAGAATAGGGTGAGCCACATTGGTAGTCCTGGGGTGCACAGTGTGGTACAGATTCCTGGCCCTGGCCCCTCAAGGTTATGATTCATTAAGCCTCTCTCAGGGCCTTGGTATCACCATTTTAAACAAGCTCCTAGGTGATTCTGATGCAGGCGAGCTGTGGCCCTGCCTTAACACTCACTTCTTTAATGACTGGTTTAGCTAAATAAGCTGCTGAGTTAATTAATGAAACAGCCAGATGGTCTTTAGTGGTTCCTTTCCACGTGCAGGACTCTGTGCTGGGTCTCAGCAAGACAGGCGATTGTTCGGCTGTGTCTCCAGGCTGCCCCTCACTTTGTGGCCCACATTCAGTGACTGCTATCCTTTTCCTGTAATGAAGCCTTCCTCTCATGCCCCAGTTTTACTCACTGGGCACCTGTGTTGCTCCTCTGTGCCAGAATCTGTGCTGGTATTTGTCTCTTTGTTCCCCTGGAATCAGACTTCCAAGCTGCCCTTAGGACTTGGGTCCCAGAGAACTGCACCTATTTCCTGCTGTGGGACTTCCAGAAGCTGCAGGGGTTATGCAGATTTGTGGCATTTGCCTGCCCTTGGACCTGTGGTGGTAGCTCTTGTCAGCCATGGCTGATGGGTAAGGCTGACCTATAGAAATTCTGTCCTGGTCAGGCTGGAGGTGAGGCTGGGAGAGATGATCTGGTTCCTTACCTGGGAATTTGGAGTCTGGTGATGGGTGCTGAAAGATCATGGAGAACTTAGGTGGCAGTATGTGGACTGGTTGGAGTTTTTTATATAGTTGGTATAAATTAACTTCCTGTAACAACCAGTTTTAAGGAACATACTACAAGTAGAGATGGCAGAAAGGAGAATAGTCAGTTCTCAACAGCCTCAGTTCTACGTACCCTTCCTGAGATCTGGCTGCTAAACTTAGCCTGGCATCCCAAGCATGAGGGTCCTTGTTTTTCCAAGTCACCTGGCTAGAACAGCTCCTCTGCCCATCTGGGCACTCCATGTCCCTCCCCCCTGGCTAGATAGCCCCCTGTTGTCAGAACACTCCACTTCACACTATTTCTATTACCGGGATGGGATTCTCTCACCTGCGAGGGATGTGGTCCTAGGGAACAGGCCCCTCCTTTGGGGAAGAGTCCATCCCCTGACCCACTGTGTTCCTGATGTGGCCTCATGTTAGGCTTGTAAATGTTCAGTTTTTATTTCTGATCTGTCCTTTATTTTTTATTTTTATTTACTTTTTGAGACAGAGTCTTACTCTGTCACCTTGGGTAGAGTCTGTGACATCACAGCTCACAGCAACCTCAAACTCTTGGGCTCAAGCAATCTTTTTGCCTCAGTCTCCCAAGTAGCTGGGACTACAGGCATGTGCCATGATGCCTGGTGAGTTTTGCTATTCTTAGTAGAGAAGGGGTCTTGCTCTGCTCAGACTGGTCTCCAACTCTGGAGCTCAAGCAATCTACCCACCTTGGCCTCCCAGAGTGCTGGGATCACAGGTGTGAGCCAATGCACCTGGCCTGTTCTTATATTTAGGAAAAGCAATATTACTTTCTAATATCAACATTTTAAAGACTGAGAGTCATGCCTTCTCGAGTCCTGTTTTTTTTTTTTAAATAAACTTCAGACTTACCTATAGAAAGAAATGTGATTTAAGAAGAAATGATACTTTTGAAGTTGCCAAAATTTTTACTCTAAGTCCTGACTATATAGACATTCCTGCACAAGTGTTTTTTTTTGGGTGAGGGGTTGAGGGAGATAGAAAACAAAAGGATTCCATAATTGTGATTCCTGATGTAAAAATTGCTCAACTTTATTCTACCTACACCCTGCTATTGTGACAATCCATGACATTATACTTTCCATGCTCTTCCTCAGCAATGTGCCAGCAGTGCCCGATTTCACGCTTCCGGAAGTCATTGCTGACTTGCAGTTAGTGGGTACTTGCGTTTAATCATGGGATGTATCTTTTCCTTCTTTCTTCTCCTTCGTGTTTCTCTTGTAGTGTGTCCTCCCGTCGAGTAGAGGAGCCGAATTGTTCCTGAAACCAGCATCCCACCTCAGGCCAAATGTTCTGCCTGCAGTGTCTGCAGCTGGCAGGGTTGTGGCATTTACTGGGTGCTCTGAATTCTCTCCAGCTGAAAGGCAGCAGGATTCAAGAGGCTTTTTTTTTTTTTTTTTTTTTTTTTGCTAGCTTGGATAACCACCCAGCCCTGGGACTTCTGCTTTCACTAGAGCTGGAAGTGGCACCAATGACCACATTGGAGTGTGTTCTCACATAAGAAACATTTTACTGATGGAGAACTAACGATGAGGCCCCTCTCAGGTCACTTACAACAATGAAAGAGAAAAATCATTTACAAAAATAATTATAACCCAATGCTCAGTGAAAGAGGTGCCAGGCACATGTGAACTGCTATGGAAGCCTATGTCACACTGTCTACTTGCCAATTCTCATAACACAAGGGAAGAAATTATAAAAGTGACTTATGTAGGACTACAGAATCATAGAGCTGGTGGGAAACTTGGAGATCATTCAATATGTGGACTTCAATGGTTTGACTGTAAACCACACTAAGCAACAGACTTTACACTGAGACCCAGTACATAGGGTGTAGACAGGCAACTGAAACATGTTTTCCTTTCTTTTTTTTTTTTTTGAGACCGAGGCTCTCAAGCTGGGTAGAGTGCTGTGACATCATAGCTCACAGCAACCTCCAACTCCTGTGCTCAAGAGATTCTCTTGCCTTCGCCTCCCTAGTAGCTGGGACTACAGGTGCCTGCCACAACGCCCGGCTATTTTTTGGTTGCAGCTGTCATTGTTGTTTGGTAAGCCTGAGCTGGATTCAAACCTGCCAGCTTAGGTGTATGTGGCTGGTGCCTTAGCCACTTGAGCCACAGACACTGAGCCCCCTTCCCCCTCCCCTCCCTTCCCCATGTTTTTTTTTTTTGGGGGGGGGTTGTTGTTGTTGTTTAGCAGGCCTGGGCCGGGTTCCAACCCAACAGCCCTGGAGCATGTGGCCAGTGCCCTAACCACTGAGCTATAGGCGCCCCCTGAAACATGCTTTACAAATTGTACTTCCTTGCCACATGCATTGTCCCCTAACATTTTCTACTTGTTTTATTCTATATTAATTTAAAATGCTGTTTTCTTTTTTTTGTAGTTTTTGGCCAGGGCTAGGTTTGAACCCACCATCTCTGGCATATGGGGCTGGAGCCCTATTCCTTTGAGCCACAGGCACCACCCTAAAATGCTGTTTTCAATCCACTAAATTGAATTCCTGACCCACAAAAGTCAAACTGTTGTCTGGAGTTTGAAAGCACTGATGTGGTCCAGCACCTCATTTGTACACAAAAAGCTCTGAGGCCAGAAGGGTGAGGCGGTGTGACCCCAGGCATCATACTGAGGTTGGGACCTAAAGCTTGCCTGCATTTTCTTCTCTTACTAAGTTGGGTCATGAGCTTGGGAAAGTTAGTTCTTGGGAGTGAGCACCGGCCAAATAGACAAGATGACCTAAGGGAGGATGTCAGGAGAGATGGCTGCCATTCCTCAGGGGCGTCTGCAATACTTCTTGGGGCCTCAAGATCTATTATCCTCTGACCAATGGTTTGTTCTGGGTTGCCTAGAACTGAGGAATTTCCTGGAATATGGAGCCTCCAGTGCTAAAACCAGGACAGTTTCGGGCAAACTGGGACAATTAAAAGACATTTATACCCTACCTCCCAGAGTTAATGAATGGACACCATTTGAACTCCATGCACAAACAGCCGCAGGCACAAAGAGCTAGAGTGAGATCTTTGGTATGTATTTTGACAATCACTGGGGAATGAATTGTCTCTGTAAGACAATACTAACCCAGTGACTGTAGACTCCTTCCCATGGATAGCACTCTGCCCTGTGCTACCAGAGAACACTACTTACATCCTCATTTCCAATACTTCCCAGAATTGGCTTACAGTGTCCTGGTTGTTTATAGGTGTCTCGTGATGCAAGGATCGTGTCCGGGTGAAAGGGACTGGTAGTAAGAAATGACAACTGTAAGGATAGTAAGAAAAATGAAAGTGGTAAATTATGTTCTCACATTTCTTGTTGTCTCTTAACTTCCCATTTTACCGTTTTGCTCTGTTGGTTTAGTGTTTGAATGTGGTGAGGAGGTTTCATCCGCCACAGTGTCCCTAGTTGGAAGATCACATGTCTGTCCTGATGTGGAGGTTGCACCTTGGCCTCCAAGTACCAATCTTTATCTTGAGGCCTTTGTGGTCTTGGGGAGATTCACTTAACTGATAGACATAAACAATGAAGAAATGTTGGCATGTTTTCATATTAAGTATTTAAAAATATATTCAAGGCCTGGTGTGGTGGGTCATGTCTATAATCCTAGCACTCTGGGAGGCTGAGCAAGTGAGAGACTCTGTCTCTAAAAATAGCCAGGCATTGTGGTGGGTACCTGTAGTCCAAGCTACTCAGGAGACTGAGACAACAGAATTGCTTGAGCTTAGCCAGGCACTGTGGTGGGTGACTGTAGTCCCAGCTACTCGGGGGCTGAGGCAAGAGAATCGCCTAAGCCCAAGAGCTGGAGGTTGCTGTGAGCTGGATGCCATAGCCTTCTACCGAGGGTGACAAAGCAAGACTCTGTCTCTCAAAAAAAAAAAAAAAAAAAAAGAATTGCTTGAGCCCAAGAGTTTGAGGTTGCGGTGAGCTGTGATGCCAGAGCACTCTACCAAGGGCCACAAAGTAAAACTCTGTCTCAAAATAAATAAATAAAATAAATAAATTAAGAGAGTAAGCCTCAAGCTCTGTGTAGACCTCATAAAAAGGATTTTAATAAGGAACTAGTTCCCATACTACTCAACCTTTTCCAAAATATAGAAAAAGATGGAATACTACCCAACACATTCTATGAAGCAAACATCACCTTGATACCGAAACCAGG